>NW_026129406.1:13244-29529 GCF_022985175.1 Labeo rohita | reverse complement strand
CAGAAGGCGCGGGAGCCCTCCAGGGCGGAGCAGGAGGCAGAGCAGGAGGCGCCGGGGCCCTCCAGGGCAGAGCAGGGACTTGCGTCATGGGCTGGGACCTGGGGAGAGCAGGGATAGAGGAGACAAACAGAAGAGCAGGAGGCACTGGGACCTTCCAGGATGGAACCGGAGGCAGAGCAGGAGGCGCCAAGGCCCTCCAGGGCGGAACAGGAGGCGCCAGGGCCCTCCAGGGCTGAGCAGTAACCCGCATAATGGACTGGGACCTGGGGAGAACAGGGACAGAGGAGGCAGACAGAAGAAGGGGAGAAGCAGAGAGACCAAAGGATAACGCCGCCTCCCTAGGAGGATCTACAGCCGAAGCTGACACCTCAGGAGGCATTGGCGTGGCTTCTCCGACAGGGAAGGCCTCTGGAGCTGACTCGTGGTCAGACGGGACCTCTGGAGCAGGCTTGAGACCAGACGGGAGCTCTGGAGCAGGCTTGAGACCAGACGGGAGCTCTGGAGCAGGCTTGAGATCTGACGTGATCTCAGGGGCGGACTCGTAAACAGACGTGACCTCAGGGGCAGACTCGTGAACAGACGTGACCTCCGGGGCGGACTTGTGAACAGACGTGACCTTCGGAGTGTAGTGTGCGGCCCACATACCGAGAATGGTGATTGCCATCACACTGGCCGACATGACGTGACTTGACTCTGGGCGGTCAGACGAGGCGTGACTTGACTCTGGGCGGTCAGACGAGGCGTGATGGGGCTCTGAGCCGTCGGGCAGGACATGACTTGGGCCGTCAGGTGGGACGTGACTTGACTCTGGGCCGTCAGGCGGGACATGACTGGACTCTGGGCCGTCAGACAAGACATGGGGAGGCTCTGGACAGATAGACGAGACGTGACGTGGCTCTGGAAGGTCTAACGAGACGTGACTTGGCTCTGGAGCAGCAGCAATAACTTCATTTGGCTCATGAAGATCAGCTGTGGTTTGACTTGGTTCGTGGAGATTGGCTGTGACTTGACTTGATTCGTGAAGATCAGTAGTGAACTGCTTTGACTCATGGAGATCAGCGATGACTTGACTTGGCTCATGGAGATCAGCAGTGACTTGATCTGACACATGAAGACCAGCGGTGACTTGAACAGGCTTGTGAAGATCAATGACTTTGCTTGCCTCAGGAACCACGGCTGTGACGTTACTTGACTCAGGAACCATGGCTGTGACGTTGCTTGACTCAGGAACCACGGCTGTGACGTTGCTTGACTCAGGAACCACGGCTGTGACGTTGCTTGACTCAGGAACAACCGCCTCAGGAAGGGCGGCCATGATGGGTGCAGACTCAGGAGCAGAAGACATGACGTGAACAGGCTGTGACTTGACGGAGATGTCCTGAGCAGGCTGTGGTTTGGCTGATGTGGCGTTAGCGGGCGCTGGCTTGACAGACGTGACGTTAGCGGGCGCTGGCTTGACGTTACTGGACTTGGAAGCTTGACTGGACTTGGAAGCTACAGCTTTGGCTTGACTTGGCTCTGGAACAACAGTCGTAGCTTGACCTGGCTCAGGAGACACGGCTGTAACTTGACTTGACCTAGTATGAAGAGTCGCTGTAATGTGACTCGTGGAGAACAGGTGTGACTTGGCTTGACTCGTAGGGAACAGGTGTGACCTGGCTTGACTCGTGGAGAACGACAGGTGTGTCTTGACTTGACTTGGAAGCCTGACTTGACCCAGGGGTAGCCGCCGCGGCGTGAAGGAGCGCCACTTTAGCTGCCCATACCGTCATTAGGGGTGTGTCCAGCACGTGGGCCATCATGACCACAGGTGGCGTCCGGGTGCTGACCACAGATTCTGGAATGGCGGCCATCTTGTGGAGTGGCTTGGAGACGGCGGCCATCTTGTGGAATGGCTTGGAGACGGCAGCCATCTTGTGCAGTGGCTCTGGCGTGGCAGCCATCTTGTGCAGTGGCTCTGGCGTGGCGGCCATCTTGTGCAATGGCTCTGGCGTGGCGGCCATCTTGTGCAGTGGCTCTGGCGTGGCGGCCATCTTGTACAGTGGCTCTGGCGTGGCGGCCATCTTGTGCAGTGGCTCTGGCGTGGCGGCCATCTTGACAGTGCTTGGCTCAGGAAAGATGGCTGTAACTTGACTTGAGATAGGAGCGATAGCTCTGACTTGACTTGACACAGGAAACACAGCTTTAACCTGACTTGACACAGGAACCAGGAACCAGGACCGTAGCTTGACTTGGCTTGGAAACTTGACTTGACTCAGGAAACACAGCTGCAACTTGGGTAGACTTGGAAACTTGACTTGGCTCAGGAAACACAGCTGCAACTTGGGTAGACTTGGAAACTTGACTTGACTCCGGAAACACAGCTGCAACTTGACTTGACTTGGAAACTTGACTTGAGTCAGGAAACACAGCTGCAACTTGACTTGACTTGGAAACTTGACTTGACTCAGGAAACACAGCTGTAACTTTAAATGGCTCTTGTATGGCAGCTGTGACGTGACGGAGCTCTGCTTTCGCCGCCATTTCATGAACGGGCTCCGCCGTCGCCACCATCTTGTGCACGGGCTCTGTTGTCGCCGCCAGGGTATGAACGCGCTCCGGCGCGGCCGCCATTTTGTGAACGGGCACCGCTGTCGCCGCCATTACTCGAGCGCGCTCCGACACGGCCGCCATTTCCCGTGCGATCCAAGCGGAAAACGTGTTTGTGGGATTGTGCTCCGCCTCCGCGACACCCACGGTAAACGGAGAGCCCACACACAAAAGTGCAAAGTCCATAAATTCCGCGGGTGATGAACGCGGACCCTCGCGTTTCAGCCTCGCCCTTAAAGGCTGGTTTACGCCATCGCAAAAGATTTCAATGATGGTACAGTCCGGGAGGGTGGAATAATTGGCAATGGCCAGAAACTCACGGATATACTGTTCTAGTGTGCGTGGTCCTTGTTTGATCCTGAAGAGAATTCTGTCAGTGTCCATGTCGAATGAATGTCCGGGGTGAAAGCTGCTGGATCCTGTGTTGACTGATTGTTCTGTCACGGGGAAAGAGAGACGAAAGGCGAGCGGATCCAATTGCGAGCTTTTATTCAAGGGGCGAGACAAAGACATGGTCGTACAGGCAGGGTCAAAGCAGGAGCAGACAGGAATATCACAGGCAAACGTAGAGAGTAATCCAATAATGAAAGATGGTCCAAAAGGCAGGCGGCTAGACAGTCGAAAACGAGATAACCAGGCGGGAGCACAAAACACTACGAACTAGGAACAAGGAAACTAGGAACAAGGGAACAAGGAAACTAGGAAACTAGGAAACTAGGAAACACTAACAACGGAATTACAACAATAACAATCAGTGACTTGCACAGGGAAAGACCGGGGCTTTTATAGTGACGCTGATTGGTCACATGCGATGACGCAATCAGCGTGAAGGATACTGGGAGATGTAGTCCGGGGTGTAAAGCAACAGTCAGTGTGAGATAAGGTGAGAGTGACCTCTGGTGGTGAGCGGAACGTGGAACATCGACCAGATTCGTGACAATCGCCTGCTCTGAAAAGCATTCTTTTTTTACAAAAGAAACCAGCAAAACATTTATGTGCCAAGATAACAGGGAGTGGGACCATGAGCCTGTTTGTCAAGTTTACATTATAGAGAAACACTTCTGGATTTGGTGAATTTATTGCATGTTATTAAAAACATGTGAATCTTGTTTCAGAGATTACATGTGAATATCCACATGACCAGCATGTGTCTAGATCATCCATCAGTGGGGAAAGTAAATTGGGAGAACAACAATCTTACAGTTGTGAGGAGGGATATCGTGAAACGGCAGAAAAGGCCACATGTACAAGAGACGGATGGACACCTAACCCACTCTGTATTGGTATGTTCTGCTGTGAAATATTAATGTATTTTTAAATTCAGTTATATCAGTTGTCACATTTTGTTCAGTCAGTTGCTACATTTATCATTGACTACATTTACATGTGCACCAATAATCAGAGTAAAGACTTAATCGCATTATGATGTTTACATGACACAAGCAAAACTCTTCACTCACCATACGTGTCATTATCATTATTCAGATTTTTCGCTAAGTGCGGTTATTTTTGTTGCCATTACTCACATACCATGAAACACATGATGAACTAACATACAGTCCCAATAGGGTCTGTCTGCAGACTTTCATATGCAATCTTAGTTATCCCTTTACACCAGAGCATACCGCTGCCGGGCATCACTTAGCGGCGAAAATAAAAAAAAATCGTAACTCAGCAATGCATCATTTCATAGTTTACAAAATATTACAGTACAATAATCATATGTCAAAAATATCACACAGCTCAGATAGTCATGTATCATATATCATTTGAAAGGTCTTACAACAAGGGCTTTGGGCCTTGACTAAACTTGAGCGAGATATTGTACATGAAGACTTTTAACCCTGCTGAAAAACAAACTGCTAAAACCAGCCTACGCTGGTTGACTGGTTTTAGCTGGTTTAAGCTGGAAGTAGCTGGTTTTAGCTGGTCTCCCAACCTGACCAGCTAAGACCAGCCTGGAAGTGGCCAAAACCCCTCTAAAACCAGCCTGCTGACCAGCTATGACCAGCTAAGACCAGCCTGGATGAACAATTAAAACCAGCCATCCAGCTTTTCAGGAGGGAAGTCCTGGAAAACCATTGAAAACCTGAAAAGTACTTGCATTTTTAAAAAAGGCAGTATGTATGAAATTACACTGTTACACTGGTGTTTTAAAAGGTTCTTGACAGCGATGCCATAAAAAACTATTTTTGGTTCCACAAAGAACCATTCAGTCAAAGGTTCTTTTAAAGTACCATCTCCGTCTTACCTTTTTAGAATCTGAAGAACCTTCTTTCGCCACAAAGAGCCTTTTGTGAAACAGAAAGGTTCCTCACATGTGAAAGTTTCCTTATGGAACCATTTAAACAAAAAAGGATCTTCTGTGGCATTGTGAAGTACCTTTATTTTTAAGAGTGTAGTGTTAATTATGTTTTCAATAAAACAATTTTTTCACGCAAAATTAACAATGCAGTGCATCTGAAAGAAATCCACAGTCAATTCGGGAGCACACAAGATCTTGCAATATTAAATGTGACAATGATACTCCTTGAGGTGAAAAGCGGTCTTGCGATGTCAGTATAAAGTTGATTTTGTGATAAAACCTTTGATAGTGCTTGCATTTTATTGTTCCCCTTCGGGAACTCGAGCTGCATCGATAAACGCTTTGGGAACACATTCAGTGTAACCACGCTCTGAAACGTGAGTAATCAGTCCAGTAGAGAAGCGAGACATCACGGGCGGGGTGACGTAGAGACCAGGAAACTATAAAGCACGTGCAGCGCATGCAGCCAGCAGCTTCTGTCTTTCAGCAAGCATTCGATGTGCGTCACTCTGTTTTTTTGTGCTAGTTTGCACAGCTTTTATTTGAGAGTGTCAAAAAGAAATTATGAATGTAAGCATGGGAGTCAGTTCTCGAGGGAGCTGACTGCCTGCATTGGCGTTCTACAGGGCAGGGCGCTGGATTTGGATCTGGGGATCGCACATAGATCTATGGATGTATTAGAGACAGGCTTTCCTTTTCTCCGCCGTTCTCACTAGATCTAACGCTTTCTCTCGGGGTCGGAAGCCTGCGCTGCGGTTCTTTCCTCTTTGAGTGAGAGCTTGCGGCGGAGCGGGCTGTGTCGGTTCTCGAAGGAGCTGACTGACCGCACTTTTGCCGCGTACCCTTCGCTCCCGGAGCCCTTTCATGAGGGCGCCCTTGTGATTCCCGCGGAGCCTGGGGGAAACCCACTTTGCATGATCAAGGTCACGCGGCGCTGCCTACGTGCCTTAGACATGTGGAGAAGCCTTGGTTACGGTCTCAAGGCCCGGTGTTGGGGACTCGTTGTCGTCGCTTATTGCTAATGGCAGATGCCTCCCTCACCGGTTGGTGAGCAGTCATGAGTGGCCACTCAGCCCATGATCTGTGGAGCGGCCGCCATCTCATGTGGTACATCTGTGCCTGGAGATGCTGGCCGTGTTTCATGAGCTGAAACACTCCTCCTGCATCTAAAAGGTCATCATGCTTTCTGGACGCCTGCCGTCTAGGACGCCTGAGGGCAGGCCCCTCTGGGGAAGAGCAGTGTACACCTCATCATATGGTGCCCGTCTCTCCTCAGTGCCCTCGGGAGATCGATCTGTTAAACCTGCCACCTACGGTGCTTCAGGGCACAGGGGTCTCCAGCGAGCGCATTTCGCAGCATCTGCCCGCGATCAGAGCGGTCCTGGGAGGCTCACCGCCTCTAAGGAGGTCTCTAGAGCAGCTAGATCAGCTGTTCCCTGCCGGGCATCTGTTTCAGGGTAGCGAGCTAGCCTCTCTAGTACGCCAGAGGTCAGTCTTGAGAGACTGATTCCCTTAGTAGACCATCTGGCAGCATCTTGGAGGAAGTTTGCTTGGTCTTAAGTGGATTTGCTGTGACTCAGAAGACTTCGCACTATCCTCTCTGGCCTCTCTGACTCACCCAGCTCCTCTTGGACTGGTTGCTTTGGTACAGACCTCGCTGAATCTTTGTCTGTACATTCTTCCCCCGATCACTCTGCTCCCGGGGAAAAGAGCCCTACCTAGACAGTGCTGCCCCTCTGTGATGGTTCCAAGTAACAGCCCACTCTGTGTGGTCTAGGTAACTTCCGCTCCCCCTTCTGGTAGCCTTCCAGGCACATGGCTATCTGAGGATACCTATGTGTTAGCTTGGGATCACTCCCCTTTTTAGGGTTTTAAGTAGTGGTTGCCCTGAGCTTTGCCTAGACAGTGCTATCTCCCCTGCTGGGTCATGAGTAGGTAGCCCACTCTTTGTGGTCTGGGCTTTGCAGAAGGCTTACCGAGAAGTAGTTTACTTTTTCAACTAGGAAGTCCCTATGGTACACTTTGGGGGCAAAGTGTGTTGCTTGGGTTCTTCCCCTTGGCCTCGCATTCTCACCCCACTCTTTTCACATTCTATGCAATGTTGTTGTTGTTGTTATTGTTAGCTCGATCAGAGCGATTGGTGGTCCAGCATTGAGGTGCTGTTCTTGCCTACATGAAAGAATTGGGGTTGCGACTGTATGTTGAGCCTTTCCTCACTGCAGTCAGAGAGTCAACAGGCCAACTGGGCGCTAATAGGGTTGGGTGTTGTTGGGCTTCCTCTTGCTTAGAGAGTCATGTTGCTGAAGCCTGCACTCTTCTTGCTCCGTCTTGTGGCAGTAATAAATCTGTAGGCCTCTCCTCTCGCTTAGAGGGTCGGTATGCTGTGACCTCCACTCTTAAGAGTTCCCCTATCAAGGCTGAGTGTAGTTAGGCTTTCTCTCGTTTTAGAGAGTCATTCTGCTGAAGCCTACGCTCCACTTGGTGTCCCAACCAGGGAGCAGACTGCCTGTCAAGCGTCTGAGGCGAAACTCCACCTTATGTGGTGGCACTTTTTTGAGGAAGTCTGGCCAGTCTTAAGCGGATTTGTTGTGACTCAGGAGATTTTGCATTATCCCCTCTGGCCTCTCTGACTCACCCAGCTCCTACTGGACTGGTTGCTTTTCTACAGATCTCTGGGAGGTTTCTTCTGTACATTCTTCCCCCGATCGCTCTGCTTCAGGGAGTTCTTAGCCTTCGGTTTCCCAACTGAGGTTACGGAAACCGTTCTCTTCTTCTCTTTCACTTTTTGGTGTGGCAATCACCAGTTCAGCTCAGTCCACTGCCCAGTTGGTTCAGTGCTGAAGTTCCGGCAGTATCGTAGAATGTGGCGTATAGCTTTCAGTTTTTGTTGTGGCAGTGCCTGTCCTTACGATTAGTGTCCCTTTAGGGGACCTGCCAGTCCACTGCCCAGTTGGTTCACACTAGTGTCCTGTCCATCTCTCACTGAGAGTTAGCGACTTCAGGCCCTTCTGTGGCCTTTTCTCTCTGTCTTGTGCCTGGTGGCCAAGCTTTTTCTGTTACCCCATTCTGGGGTACGTGCCTACCCTCCATGCCACGGCCGATTGTACCTCAGGTCTCTGCCTCTCCGGCCAGAAGAAGCTTAGTGTGTGTGTCCAGTGCGAGCACTGACACGCACGTCCACAGATGGTGATGCCATTTCTTCTTATTCGAGTCCTCTGATCTCCCCTCTCCTGGGAGTCAAGACTCTAGTGCAGTATGGCTTAGGTCTTCCTGTCAGTTGTTCCTGACCAGACCTTTGTAATGCCGCGGGCTGGTCCGCGCCGCTCTATGAGGTTCTATTCCTCATTGTCCGAGCCACTCTGGCTCCCTTCTGCCCTAGTTGTGCACTCACACACTGAGCAGGGATTTGCAAGTCTGGCGGCGTGGGCATATTGTTCCCAAAGCGTTTATCGACGCAGCTCGAGTTCCCGAAGGGGAACGTCCCGGGTTACGTATGTAACCCTAGTCCCTCGAGGGAACGAGACGCTGCGTCTCTGAGCCATTCTTCCGGCATCCCTGCAGTGCTTGCTTCTCTATTCAGAAGCTGCCGGCTGCATTCGCTGCATGTGCTTTATAGCTTCCTTGTCTATGTCACCCCGTCCGTGACGTCTCGCTTTTCTGTTGGACTGATTACACACGTTTTAAAGCGTCGTTACACTGAAGGCGTTCCCAAAGCGTTTATCGACGCAGCGTCTCATTCCCTCGAGGAACTAGGGTTACATACATACTGTGAGTTTAGGTAGATTACCGTTCATTTTGGAAAACAGGGTGCGTTATCTCACTAGATTTGTAATGTAAATCATTCATAAAACTATGCCCACACAGGAGAATACATCAACATATTTCTAAATATGCAAATTGTTGTACATTGCTAAGTTTAAACCCTCATTTTGAGTTTGCTTGTGACCAGATATTAAAATTAAATGGATTTAAATGTCCTTGAATAACGCTGTAAAGTCAAACATCAACAGGCCATCTGCAGTTATTTTTTATAATATATAATGTACTTAAGTTGCTTATGTTCATGTTTAATTACTTGATTACCGTGTAATTACTTGAATTTGATACATTATTTGAACCAATTATTATTGCCTCATCATTAGTTTATACAGTGCACAGCCTAAATGAGTACACCCCCGCTGAAACTTAACAAATTGAACAATTACTCTTTACTTAGAAGACATGTTAGGATTCTATGGACATACAATGTTCCAACAAGCCTGCTTGATCAATTACCAAAGAAGAATGTCAATTTTTTTTTTTTTTTTTTTTTTTTTAACTACGTGTTAACATAAAATGTTGTGTTGCAAAAATGAGTACACCCTCCTTAAAGTTCCTAAATAAAACTAAAAAAGAAATTTTAATGTAGGTTTAAGGAAATTTTTGATCAATAGGTAAGTATATTGATTTAAAACTTTTAAAGACAAGTAATTTCCTGACAGTTAAAAGTGTTTTATAGCCTACTGAAACATACTCAGACTTAATGCTGGCAACAATGGAACCACCTGGGAGAAAACTGCCAGGTGACTTATTTCTTGGCATAAAAGAGAACAATGGAACAAGAAGAATACAAAATTATTGTTTTAATTGTGAAAGAATAGCAGAAGTAACACTGACACTCAAAAACAATGGACAACAAAAGTTCACTGCTTACTACAATGATTACAAATTCAAGATGTTTTATTATTTGTATTTTTCTTTTCATTTTAGGATACTAAAAAAATAGTCAGAATTATATGTCTCCTGCAAAAGACAAAGCATTTAAATCTAGTTTCACAAATATTTGTTGCTTTGTTTCTTACCATTAGTTCTGCTTAATTATGTCTTGTACAGAAATAACCTGTGAGCTGAAGTCAATCACACCTGAAGTAAAAAACTTCAAGCCACAGAAAAAAAATTTCAAAGCTGGAGAAAGTGTGGAGATCATCTGCTCAGAAAAAGCATGGGTTTTTACAAAAGAAACCAGCAAAACATTCATGTGCCAAGATAACGGGGGAGTGGGACCATGAGCCTGTTTGTCAAGGTAAGATTTTAGAGAAACACTTCTGGATTTGGTGAATTTATTGCATGTTATTAAAAGCATGTGAATCTTGTTTCAGAGATTACATGTGAACATCCACATGACCAGCATGTGTCTAGATCATCCATCAGTGGGGAAAGTAAATTGGGAGAAAAACAATCTTACAGTTGTGAGGAGGGATATCGTGAAACGGCTGAAAGTGCCACATGTACAAGAGACGGATGGACACCTAACCCACTCTGTACTGGTATGTTCTGCTGTGAAATATTAATATCTTTTTAAATTCAATTATATCAGTTGTCACATTTTGTTCAGTCAGTTGCTACATTTATCATTGACTACATTTACATGTGCACCAATAATCAGAGTAAAGACTTAATCGCATTATGATGTTTACATGACACAAGTAAAACTCTTCACTCACCATACGTGTCATTTTCATTATTCAGATTTTTCGCTAAGTGTGGTTATTTTTGTTGCCATTATTCACATACCATGAAACGCATGATGAACTAAAATACAGTCCCAAAAGTGTCTGTCTGCAGACTTACATATGCAATCTTAGTTATCCCTTTACACCAGAGCATACCGCTGCCGGGCATCACTTAGTGGTGAAAAAAAAAAAAAAAAAAAAAGAATAATCATAACTCAGCAATGCATCATTTTATAATTTATAAAATATTACAGTACAATAACCATATATCAAAAATATCACACAGCTCAGATAGTCATGTATCATATATCATTTGAAAGGTCTTACAACAAGGGCTTTGGGCCTTGACTAAACTTGAGCGAGATATTGTACGTGAAGACTTTTTTAAATTTAACCCTGCTAAAAAGCAAACTGCTAAAACCAGCCTATGCTGGTTGACTGGTTTTAGCTGGTTTAAGCTGGAAGTAGCTGGTTTTAGCTGGTCTCCCAACCTGACCAGCTAAGACCAGCCTGGAAGTGGCCAAAACCCCTCTAAAACCAGCCTGCTGACTAGCTATGATCACCTAAGACCAGCCTGGATGAACAATTAAAACCAGCCATCCAGCTTTTTAGGAGGGAAGTCCTGGAAAACCATTGAAAACCTGAAAAGTACTTGCATTTTTAAAAAAGGCAGTATATATGAAATTACACTATTACACTGGTGTTTTAAAAGGTTCTTGACAGCAATGCCATAAAAGAACTATTTTTGGTTCCACAAAGAACCATTCAGTCAAAGGTTCTTTTAAAGTACCATCTCCGTCTTACCTTTTTAGAATCTGAAGAACCTTCTTTCGCCACAAAGAACCTTTTGTGAAACAGAAAGGTTCCTCACATGTTAAAGGTTCCTTATGGAACCAGTTAAACAAAACAGGATCTTCTGTGGCATTGTGAAGTACCTTTATTTTTAAGAGTGTAGTGTTAATTATTTTTTCAATAAAACAATTTTTTTCACGCAAAATTAACAATGCAGCGCATCTGAAAGAAATCCACAGTCAATTTGGGAGCACACAAGATCTTGCAATATTAAACGTGACAATGATACTCCTTGAGGTGAAAAGTGGTCTTGCGATGTCAGTGTAAAATTGATTTTGTGATAAAACCTTTGATAATGCTTGCATTATATTGTTCCCCTTTCGGGAACACGAGCTGCATCGATAAACGCTTTGGGAACACCTTCAGTGTAACCACGCTCTGAAACATGTGTAATCAGTCCAATAGAGAAGCGAAACGTCACGGGCAGGGTGACGTAGAGACCAGGAAGCTATAAAGCATGTGCAGCGCATGCAGCCAGCAGCTTCTGTCTTTCAGCAAGCATTCGATGTGTGTCACTCTGTTTTTTTGTGCTAGTTTGCACAGCTTTTATTTGAGAGTGTCACTATGCCACAAGCATTCAAAAAGAAATTATGAATGTAAGCATGGGAATCAGTTCTCGAGGGAGCTGACTGCCTGCATTGATGTTCTACAGGGCAGGGCACTGGCTTTGGATGTGGGGATCGCACATAGATCTATGGATGTAGTAGAGACAGGCTTTCCTTTTCTCTGTCATTCTCCCTAGATCTAACGCTCTCTCTCGGGGTCGGAAGCCCGCGCTGCGGTTCTTCCCTCTTTGAGTGAGAGCTTGCGGCGGAGCGGGCTGTGTCGGTTCTCGAGGGAGCTGACTGCCCGCACTCTTGCCGCGTACCCTTCGCTCCCGGAGCTCTTTTCATGAGGGCGCCCTCGTGATTCCCGCGGAGCCTGGGGGAAACCCACTTTGCATGATCAACGTCACGCGGCGCTGCCTACGTGCCTTAGACATGTGGAGAAGCCTTGGTTACGGTCTCAAGGCCGGTTGGGCACTCGTTGTCGTCGCTTATTGCTAATGGCAGATGCCTCCCTCACCGGTTGGTGAGCAGTCATGAGTGGCCGCTCAGCCCATGGTCTGTGGAGCGGCCGCCATCTCATGTGGTACATCTGTGCCTGGAGATGCTGGCCGTATTTCATGAGCTGAAACACTCCTCCTACATCTAAAAGGTCATCATGCTTTCTAGACGCCTGCCGTCTAGGACGCCTGAGGGCAGGCCCCTCTGGGGAAGAGCGGTGTACACCTCAAGATATGGTGCCCGTCTCTCCTCAGTGCCCTCGGGAGATCGATCTGTTAAACCTGCCACCTACGGTGCTTCAGGGCACAGGGGTCTCCAGCGAGCGCATTTCGCAGCATCTGCCCGCGATCAGAGCGGTGCTGGGAGGCTCACCGCCTCTAAAGAGGTCTCTAGAGCAGCTAGATCAGCTGTTCCCTGCCGGGCATCCATTTCAGGGCAGCGAGCTAGCCTCTCTAGTACACCAGAGGTCAGTCTTGAGAGACTGATTCCCTTAGTAGACCATCTGGCAGCATCTCGGAGGAAGTTTGGTTGGTCTTAAGTGGATTTGCTGCGACTCAGAAGACTTCGCACTATCCTCTCTGGCCTCTCTGACTCACCCAGCTTCTCTTGGACTGGTTGCTTTGGTACAGACCTCGCTGAATCTTTGTCTGTACATTCTTCCCCCGATCACTCTGCTCCCAGGGAAAAGAGCCCTACCTAGACAGTGCTGCCCCTCTGTGATGGTTCCAAGTAACAGCCCACTCTGTGTGGTCTAGGTAACTTCCGCTCCCCCTTCTGGTAGCCTTCCAGGCACATGGCTATCTGAGGATACCTATGTGTTAGCTTGGGATCACTCCCCTTTTTAGGGTTTTAAGTAGTGGTTGCCCTGAGCTTTGCCTAGACAGTGCTATCTCCCCTGCTGGGTCATGAGTAGGTAGCCCACTCTTTGTGGTCTGGGCTTTGCAGAAGGCTTACCGAGAAGTAGTTTACTTCTTCAATTAGGAAGTCCCTATGGTACACTTTGGGGGCAAAGTGTGTTGCTTGGGTTCTTCCCCTTGGCCTCGCACTCTCACCCCACTCTTTTCACATTCTATGCAATGTTGTTGTTGTTGTTGTTAGCTCGATCAGAGCGATTGGTGGTCCAGCATTGAGGTGCTGTTCTTGCCTACATGAAAGAATTGGGGTTGCGACTGTATGTTGAGCCTTTCCTCACCGCAGTCAGAGAGTCAACAGGCCAACTGGGCGCTAATAGGGTTGGGTGTTGTTGGGCTTCCTCTTGCTTAGAGAGTCATGTTGCTGAAGCCTGCACTCTTCAGAGCTCCGTCTTGTGGCAGTAATAAATCTGTAGGCCTCTCCTCTCGCTTAGAGGGTCGGTATGCTGAGACCTCCACTCTTAAGAGTTCCCCTATCAAGGCTGAGTGTAGTTAGGCTTTCTCTCGTTTTAGAGAGTCATTCTGCTGAAGCCTATGCTCCGCTTGGCGTCCCAACCAGGGAGCAGACTGCCTGTCAGGCGTCGGAGGCGAAACTCCACCTTACGTGGTGGCACTCTTTTGAGGAAGTCTGGCCAGTCTTAAGCGGATTTGTTGTGACTCAAGAGATTTTGCATTATCCCCTCTGGCCTGTCTGACTCACCCAGCTCCTCCTGGACTGGTTGCTTTTGTACAGACCTCTGGGAGGTTTCTTCTGTACATTCTTCCCCCGATCGCTCTGCTCCAGGGAGCTCTTAGCCTTCAGTTTCCCAACTGAGGTTACGAAAACTGTTCTCTTCTCCAAGAGAACGGTGGGAGAAGTGGTCTTTCAGTTTTTGGTGTGGCAATCACCAGTTCGACTCAGTCCACTGCCCAGTTGGTTCAGTGCTGAAGTTCCGGCAGTATCGTAGAATGTGGCGGCTATAGCTGGGAAGATACCCTCCCCTTGCATGTTTCCTCAGGTCTCTGTCTCTCTGGCCAGTAGAAGCTTAGTGTATGTGTCCAGTGCGAGCACTGACACGCACGTCCACAGATGGTGATGCCATTTCTTCTTATTCGAGTCCTCTGATCTCCTCTCTCCTGGGAGTCAAGACTCACTCTAGTGCAGTATGTAGTGTTGCTTTCGTCAACGAAAATTATGACCAAATATCGTCATCAACGAACCTTTATCACGTGACGAAAACGAGACGAGACGCAACGTAAATGCTGGTCATGTGACGATGACTATATTTAAATGTATAATGCAATATCGTTGACGAATAAAAATGAGACTAAATGTGGTTTACAAAATAAAAACTATGCTAAAATGTCTCTTCATTTTCGTTGATCAAAACGAGACGAAACGAAAAGTCATAACGTTATTTCGTTTTGTTTAGTAATAGTAATATAATGCATTGCTAATGAAATTTGGATAATACTATTACTCGTATTACAATCTCAGTAACAGAAGTTACAAGAACATATTTTAACTCAAAATTAAGTGGTGAATTTACCAACACCGCAAAACAGCCCCAGAGAAAAAAAAAAAAATTCATCGTGTGTAAAATAGTTTGTCTATTTCCTGTTGCTGGAATTCGATGGTTAAAATGACTGCCGAGACCGATTCTACATGTGTGAGATAGACACACTCCCGTTTTATTCATTTAATAAGAGAAAATAATAAGAATGCATAATCAGGTGTAATCTATGTGCGACACCAAACTCTTAACAAGGAGAAATAGCACGAATAACTCCTGGAAACACATGGACTGGTGCCACTAACACTAAGCTAATGGAGAGAGAGAGAGAGATAGAGAGAGAGAGAATCGCTGCGGGGTTGGAGTGTAGACAAGCAAAAAAAAATAAGTTAAACTAAAAATAACAAAATCTGTTTTTATCAAATCATAGTCTATATATAAAATGAATGAATACGCAAAATATATTTAATTTAAAGAGCCTAATTAACAGATTAACAAAACGAAAGGAAAAGACTGAGTGACATATGCTGCTAAGTTTGGTTTGTGTGGCGCAGTGCTTGTCGAAAGTTCATGGAAAGCAAAAAGAGATGACAGAAATATAAGTAAAAACGCTGCAATTTCGAATGATCTATATGACCAAAAATGACTAAGTATTTTTTGTTGTTTGTTACCGCTGTTTGATCGCGCCGGCGCCTCACGCACACACATACAGTCAACAAACATATACACTGATTAATTAAAATAGTGCTTACTCCGTAGTACAATCCGTGTCGTTCAGCCTGAGGTCGGGCCAAACACATATTTGCTCATGTGTGTAGACGGGAGGCGGGAGACTTTTATTAATACAACGAGGCAAAGACATGGTCGAAAGGCAGGCAGGGTCAAACAATGGCAAACAGGTGTTCGAACAGCGAGACGAAGAATAGTCCATAAGCAGGCGAGGGTCGATCGGCGGCGTACGTTATCCAAAGGGCGAAGTAGGAGAATGGTCAGACAGGCAAGAGTCACAAAAAGCAGGCGGCGAGGCAAACGAAACAAATAAACAAGGCAAAAGAAACGGAAACCAAACACGGGATACAAGGAAACGCTTTGTATGAATGCAAGAACAATTCAATACTCGGCAAAGTGTAACAGGAAGACCGGGGCTTTTATACTGTCTCTGATTGGGCACGGGTGATGGGAGCAGTGGCTGATGGATAATGTAGTCCGGGGTGTAAAGTAACAGACCAGTGACATCTGGTGGTGAGCGGACCGCGGAACATTGACCAGATTCGTGACAATGTGAGGATGTTTTTACGCGCATTAAGTACAAAGCTTGATTTACTAATAAATCATAGTTCAGCATTCAAATACATCACGAATATGGACACATTTTATTGGGTTCATGCCGAATGAGAGAGGTAGGCTACCTGAGAACAACGTGTTTGCTTTCAGTTTCGCTTTAAATTAGCCTAATTTGTCTTGGCTTGTTTAGCAACTTATATATTTTATTCTTGTTTTGTTCCGAAAACCGTTCAAAATAGTCTATAGGTTAGGTATTGTTTTTTGTTTGTACATTACAACATTTCACTTTATTTACCGGCATTATTATAAATGT
>NW_026129406.1:0-12744 GCF_022985175.1 Labeo rohita | reverse complement strand
GATGCCCCATCTGAGTCCCGGGCCAAGATGGCTGCCACGCTTGATCCTCATCATTCCAAAATCATCTCATCTGAATTTCATCCCATCATGTCTGCCATACCCAAAGCTAGTCAAGTGATGGCTGATCCTCTGGTGTCAAGTCATGTCATGGCTGCACTTTCTGTGCCAAGTCAAGTTACAGCTGTGTTTTCTGAGCCACGTCAAGTTATAGCTGTTGTTTTTGAATCAAGTCAAGTCACAGCTGTTCTTCATGAGTCAAGCCAGGTTACTGCTATTGTTCCTGAGTCACGTCAAGTTACGGCTGTTCTTCGTGAGTCAAGTCAAGTTACAGCTGTTGTTTCTGAGTCAAGCCACGTTACAGCTGTTGTTCCTGAGTCACGTCAAGTTACAGCTGTGTTTTCTGTGTCAAGTCAAGCCACAACTGATCTTCATGAGCCAAGTCACTACCAAGTTACTACTGTTATTCCCAAGCCAAGTCAAGCTAAAGCTGATCTTCCTGAGACAAGTCAAGAGACAGTTGACCTACATGGGTCAAGTCAAGCTACAGCAGATCTTCCTGAGTCAAGTCACGCCACAGCTGGTCTTCACGAGTCAAGGCAAGTCACAACTGTTCTTCACAAGTTGAGACAAGTCACTGCTGATTTCCCTGAGTCAAGTCAAGTCACAGCAGACCTCCCTGAGTCAAGTCAAGACACCGTTGCACTCATGCCAGAGCCTTGCCAGGTCCCGTCTGACCTCACAGAATCACGTCATGTCGCAACTGTTCATCCAGAGCCTCGCCACGTCTCAGCTGATCTCCCAGAGCCATGTCATGTTATCGCTGTCACTCCAAAGCCTCAACCCATCATGATCGCCAGTGTGATGGACCCATCCCTGTAGTGCCCGCGCTCCCAAGCCACGCAGAGCCCGCGCTCCCAAGCCACGCAGAGCCCGAGCTCCCAAATTTCACAGCTTCCACACCCTCGAGCCTGATGGGTATCCCACTGTCTACGGTGCTGCCAGTAATGGCGGTGGCCATTATGAGCGTGTGGGCTGCACACTGCACTGCAAAGGCCTCATCTGACCAAGAGTCTGTGCCAAAGGCCTCGTTTGACCAAGAGTCTGCGCCAAAGGCCTCATCTGACCAAGAGTCTGCGCCAATGCCCCAGAGGTGGCAGCTCCGGCTGCAGAACCTCCTAAAGGGGCGGCGTTTTCCTATGGACTCTCTGCCTGTCTTGTCACAGCCATCAAGGCCATCAATGAACTGTTTCCCTACAATGTCACATCCAAGGAGGCCAATCATAAACTCTCTGCCTGTCCTGTCACGGCCACAGAGGCCATCAACGAACTCACTGTCCATCTCCCGGCTCTGCCCGCTCCGCCAAGGCTTCCTGCTCTGTCTGCACCACCATGGCTCCAAGCTCTTCAGGATCTAATATGGTGGACTTCTCCTCCAGTGTTCCACTGTCTGCCATTGCTCCACGGCCCAGGTCCTCCAGTGTTTCACTGTCTGCCACAGCTCCACGGCCCAGGTCCTCCAAGGTTCCACTGTCTGCCACTGCTCCACGGCTCAGGCCCTCCAGTGCTTCACTGTCTGCCAATGCTCCACGATCCAGGTCCACTTTCTCTGCATGGACCTGGTCCTCCACCCCCTGTGTTGCCTCTGTTTCCCCACCTTCCTGGACGGTTGTTACCTGAGCGCCAGGAGTCGCTGCTAGAGGGGGGGATTCTGTAACGCCACACCAGCAGAGGGGGCCCTGACCCATGGACTGATTGTTACCGCTCCCTCTGCTGCTTCTTTGGTTATTTACTGTTTGGCAGCCATTTAAGGAGGGCCATGCCAAACAGGACTTTGCGAAGTATTGTTTTGCTGATGCGGACTCTACTAAGCATTTTTCCCTGTTTTCATTGCCTTGTTTCATTGTTTCATGCCATAGTCATTACCACAGTCATCGTCTTGTTTCTTAGTTATTTTCATTGTTTTGTTTCATTTGTCACTTTGGACTGCCCACTGGTACACCGACAGAGGCCACTCCCACGATAGTTGATTGACATGAGCTCTTATCTTAGACCAGCTGTCACAGTCCAGTAATTTCCATGTTTTGATGCGACATAAGAACATTTTAAGAACATAAGCAGCTTAAGTACATCATATATTATAACAAATAACTGCAGATGGCCTGTTGATGTTTGACTTTACAGCGTTATTCAAGAACATTTAAATCCATTTCATTTTAATATCTGGTCACATGCAAACTCAAAACAAGGGTTTAAACTTTTATTTTGAAATCGCAATGTACGACAATTTACATATTTAGACATATGTTGATGTATTCTCCTGTGTGGGCACAGGTCTATGAATGATTTACATTACAAATCTAGTGAGATAACACACCCTGTTTTCCAAAATGAATGGTAATCTTCCCAAACTCACAGCATATGAAGAGGAAGAGTTTGTTGATTGAGCTGCTGCGATGGAGACGTGCTGCATGCTTGCAAATGATAACAATGCAACACAAAGCACGTCAGACATTATATGCGTTCCCAAACGCACATAATTGGAAACTTAAACAAACAGCATGTGCAGTAAAACGTCCCAGGTTACGTATGTAACCCTAGTTCCTTGAGGGAACGAGACGCTGCGTCGATAAACGCTTTGGGAACGCCTTCAGTGTAACCACGCTCTGAAACGTGTGTAATCAGTCCAAGGACAGGCACTGCGGAGCTATAAAGAAACATGCAAGGGGCATCTCGTTACCTCGAGGAACTAGGGTTACATGTGATATGCCCATTGCATTCTTCCCAGCTATAGCCGCCACATTCTACGATACTGCCGGAACTTCAGCACTGAACCAACTGGGCAGTGGGTGATTGCCACACCAAAAAGTGAAAGACCACTTCTCCAACCGTTCTCTTTCGTAACCTCAGTTGGGAAACCGAAGGCTAAGATCTCCCTGGAGCAGAGCGATCTGGGGAAGAATGTACAGACAAAGTCAGAGAGGCCAGAGAGGATAGTGCGAAGTCTTCTGAGTCGCAGCAAATCCACTTAAGACCGACCAAACTTCCTCCAAGTGAGTGCCACCCTCTCGAGTGGAGTCTCCCCCAGGCTTTGACAAGTCGCCTGCTCCTCCTTCTTCGGAACAGTGAAGTAACGTCTGTAGAACCCGGAATTTCCATCAATAGGAGGGACCATCCTGGATGACCTTCATGTTCCTTGATCATGGAAAGTGGGTTTCCCCCAGGAAAAACCTCTTGGTTCTAAATCACCACTGCAGGGATCTCATGTACAGCAGGCGAAGATGTATTCTGTTGGACGCAGCTGCCATCAGACCCAACAGTTTCTGGACCTGTTTGACAGTGAGTGACCGGTCTTCTCTCACTCTCTTGCCTGCCGTGAGGATCGACTCGATCCGAGCAGGAAACAGACGTGCCTGCATCGCGGTCGAATCCCACACCACGCCCAGATAAGTGGTTCTTTGTAATGGAGAAAAGCACACTTTTCCTGGCGTTCAGTCGCAACCCCAGTTCTTTCATATGGGCGAGGATGACATCTCAATGCCAAGCCATTAGCCGTTCAGAATGAGCTAATATCGACAAAAAGTCTATATAGTTCACATGCAGATGCCAGAACAGTATTCACACACTTAGTGAAAGTACAGGGTGAGAGTGCAGTACTTGGCCGTTCTACAGAGGCTGCTCCCGCCCAGCAGCCCAAGTCAAAGTGCCCACACATCAACCTCCTCGGAGGAAGAGAGGTGTAGCACCATGCTACGTTAGTGAGAGAGAGAGCGCTAGATCTAGGGAGAACGGCAGAGAAAAGGAACCCCATCTCTACGCGTCTGTAGATCTATATGCGATCCCCACGGCCGCAGCTGCCGCTCCGCGGGAATCACGAGGGCGCCCTTATGAAAAGAGCTCCGGGAGCGAAGGGTACGCAGCAAGAGTGTAGGCAGTCAGCTCCCTCGAGAACCGACACAGCCCGCTCCGCCGCGAGCTTTCACTCAAAGGGGGAAGAACTGCAGTGCAGGCTTCCGACCCTACGGAGAACGGCAGAGAAAAGGAAAGCCCGTCTCTACTACATCCATAGATCTATGTGCGATTCCCACAACCAAAGCCGCCGCCCTGCCCTGGAGAACACCAATGCAGGCAGTCAGCTCCCTCGAGAACTGACTCCCATGCTTACATTCATAATTTCTTTTTGAATGCTTGTGGCATAGTGACACTCTCAAATAAAAGCTGTGCAAACTAGCACAAAAAAACAGAGTGACACACATCGAATGCTTGCTGAAAGACAGAAGCTGCCGGCTGCATGCGCTGCTTTATAGCTTCCTGGTCTCTAAGCCACCCCGCCCGTGACGTCTTGCTTCTCTATTGGACTGATGACACACATTTCAGAGCGTGATTACACTGAAGGCGTTCCCAAAGCATTTATCGATGCAGCTCGAGTTCCCGAAAGGGAACAATATAATGCAAGCACTATCAAAGGTTTTATCACAAAATCAACTTTATACTGACATCGCAAGACCGCTTTTCACCTCAAGGAGTATCATTGTCACGTTTAATATTGCAAGATCTTGTGTGCTCCCGAATTGACTGTGGATTTCTTTCAGATGCGCTGCATTGTTAATTTTGCATGAAAAAAAAAAAATGTTTTATTGAAAAAATAATGAACACTACACTCTTAAAAATAAAGGTACTTCACAATGCCACAGAAGATCCTTTTTTGTTTAAATGGTCCCATAAGGAACCTTTAACATGTGAGGAACCTTTCTGTTGCACAAAAGGTTCTTTGTGGCGAAAGAAGGTTCTTCAGATTATAAAAAGCTAAGACGGAGATGGTACTTTAAAAGAACCTTTGACTGAATGGTTCTTTGTGGAACCAAAAATAGTTCTTTTATGGCATCGCTGTCAAGAACCTTTTAAAACACCTTCATTTTTAAGAGTGTAATTTCATATATACTGCCTTTTTTAAAAATGCAAGTACTTTTCAGGTACCTTCTCAAAAATATGGCTGTTTTCAATGGTTTTCCAGGACTTCCCTCCTGAAAAGCTGGTTGGCTGGTTTTAATTGTTCATCCAGGCTGGTCTTAGCTGGTCAGCAGGCTGGTTTTAGAGGGGTTTTGGCCACTTCCAGGCTGGTCTTAGCTGGTCAGTGTGGGAGACCAGCTAAAACCAGCTACTTCCAGCTTAAACCAGCTAAAACCAGCCAACCAGTGTAGGCTGGTTTTAGCAGTTTGTTTTTCAGCTGGGTTAAATTTCAAAAAGTCTTCACGTACAATATCTCGCTCAAGTTTAGTCAAAGCCCAAAGCCTTTGTCATATGACCTTTCAAATGATATATGACACATGACTATCTGAGCTGTGTGATATTTTTGACATATGATTATTGTACTGTAATATTTTGTAAACTATGAAATGATGCATTGCTGAGTTACGATTATTTTTTTTTTCGCCGCTAAGTGATGCCTGGCAGCGGTATGCTCTGGTGTAAAGGGATAACTAAGATTGCATATGTAAGTCTGCAGACAGACCCTATTGGGACTGTATTTTAGTTCATCATGCGTTTCATGGTATGTGAATAATGGCAACAAAAATAACCACACTTAGCGAAAAATCGGAATAATGAAAATGACACGTATGGTGAGTGAAGAGTTTTGCTTGTGTCATGTAAACATCATCATGCGATTAAGTCTTTACTCTGATTATTGGTGCACATGTAAATGTAGTAGCAACTGACTGAACAAAATGTGACAACTGATATAATTGAATTTAAAAAGATATTAATATTTCCCAGCAGAACATACCAGTACAGAGTGGGTTAGGTGTCCATCCGTCTCTTGTACATGTGGCCTTTTCTGCCATTTCACGATATCCCTCCTCACAACTGTAATAATGTTTTTGTCCCAATTTGTTTTTCCCACTGATGGATGATCTAGACACATGCTGGTCATGTGGATATTCACATGTAATCTCTGAAACAAGATTCACATGCTTTTAATAACATGCAATAAATTCACCAAATCCAGAAGTGTTTCTCTATAATGTAAACTTGACAAACAGGCTCATGGTCCCGCTCCCTGTTATCTTGGCACATAAATGTTTTGCTGGTTTCATTGTAAAAAAGAATGCTTTTTCCATGGCTTGAAGTTTTTTACTTCAGGTGTAATTGACTTCAGCTCACAGGTTGCTTGTGTACAAGACATAATTAAGCAGAACTAATGGTAAGAAACGAAGCATCAAATATCTGTGAAACTAGATTTAAATGCTTTGTCTTGTGCAGGAGACATATAATTCTGACTAATTTTTTAGTATCCTAAAATGAAAAGAAAAACCCAAATGATAAAATATCTTGAATTTGTAATCATGGTAGTAAGCAGTTAACTTTTGTTGTCCGTTGTTTTTGAGTGTCAGTGTTACTTCTGCTATACTTTCACAATTAAAACAATAATTTGGTATTCTTCGTGTACCATTGTTCTCTTTTATGCCAAGAAATAAGTCACTTGGCAGTTTTCTCCCAGGTGGTTCCATTCTTGCCAGCATTAAGTCTGAGTATGTTTCAGTAGGCTATAAAACACTTTTAACTGTCAGGAAATTACTTGTCTTTAAAAGTTTTAAATCAATATACTTACCTATTGATCAAAACATTTCCTTAAACCTACACTAAAATTTCTTTTTTAATTTTATTTAGTAACTTTAAGGAGGGTGTCCTCATTTTTGCAACACAACATTTTCTGTTAACATTTAGATAAGAAAATATATTTCGACATTCTTCTTTGGTAATTGATCAAGCAGGCTTGTTGGAACATTGTATGTCCATAGAATCCTAACATGTCTTCTAAGTAAAGAGTAATTGTTAAATTTGTTAAGTTTTAGAGGGGGTGTACTCATTTAGGCTGTGCACTGTATAAACTAACGATGAGGCAATGATAATTGGTTCAAATAACGTATCAAATTCACGTAATTACATTGTAATCAAGTAATTAAACTTGAACATAAGCAACTTAAGTACATTATATATTATAACAAATAACTGCAAATGGCCTGTTGATGTTTGACTTTACAGCGTTATTCAAGGACATTTAAATCCATTTAATTTTAGTATCTGGTCACATGCAAACTTAAAACAAGGGTTTAAACTTTTATTTTGAAATCGTAATGTACAACAATTTGCATATTTAGAAATATGTTGATGTATTCTCCTGTGTGGGCATAGGTTTATGAATGATTTACATCACAAATCTAGTGAGATAACACACCCTGTTTTCCAAAATGAACAGTAATCTTCCCAAACTCACAGCATATAAAGAGGAAGAGTTTGTTGATTGAGCTGCTGCGATGGAGACGTGCTGCATGCTTGCAAATGATAACAATGCAACACAAAGCACGTCAGACTTTATATGCGTTCCCAAACGCACATAATTGGAAACTTAAACAAACAGCATGTGCAATAAAACAACATAATGCAAGCACTATCAAAGGTTTTATCACAAAATCAACTTTATACTGACATTGCAAGACCGCTTTTCACCTCAAGGAGTATCATTGTCACATTTAATATTGCAAGATCTTGTGTGCTCCCGAACTGACTGTGGATTTCTTTCAGATGCGCTGCATTGTTAATTTTGCATGAAAAAAATTGTTTTATTGAAAAAATAATTAACACTACACTCTTAAAACTAAAAGGTACTTCACAATGCCACAGAAAATCCTTTTTTTTGTTTAAATGGTTCCATTAGGAACATTTAACATGTGAGGAACCTTTCTGCTTCGCAAAAGGTTCTTTGTGGCGAAAGAAGGTTCTTCAGATTATAAAAAGGTAAGACGGAGATGGTACTTTAAAAGAACCTTTGACTGAATGGTTCTTTGTGGAACCAAAAATAGTTCTTCTATGGCATCGCTGTCAAAACCTTTTAAAACACCTTCATTTTTAAGAGTGTAATTTCATATATACTGCCTTTTTTAAAAAATGCAAGTACTTTTCAGGTACCTTCTCAAAAATGTGGCTGTTTTCAATGGTTTTCCAGGACGTCCCTCCTAAAAAGCTGGTTGGCTGGTTTTAATTGTTCATCCAGGCTGGTCTTAGCTGGTCAGCAGGCTGGTTTTAGAGGGGTTTTGGCCACTTCCAGGCTGGTCTTAGCTGGTCAGGTTGGGAGACCAGCTAAAACCAGCTACTTCCAGCTTAAACCAGCTAAAACCAGTCAACCAGCGTAGGCTGGTTTTAGCAGTTTGTTTTTCAGCAGGGTTAAAAGTCTTCATGTACAATATCTCGCTCAAGTTTAGTCAAGGCCCAAAGCCCTTGTTGTAAGACCTTTCAAATGATATATGACACATGACTATCTGAGCTGTGTGATATTTTTGATATATGGTTATTGTACTGTAATATTTTATAAATTATGAAATGATGCATTGCTGAGTTATGATTATTCTTTTTTTTTTTTTTTTTTTTCACCACTAAGTGATGCCCGGCAGCGGTATGCTCTGGTGTAAAGGGATAACTAAGTTTGCATATGTAAGTCTGCAGACAGACACTTTTGGGACTGTATTTTAGTTCATCATGCGTTTCATGGTATGTGAATAATGGCAACACAAATAACCACACTTAGCGAAAAATCTGAATAATGAAAATGACACGTATGGTGAGTGAAGAGTTTTGCTTGTGTCATGTAAACATCATAATGCGATTAAGTCTTTACTCTGATTATTGGTGCACATGTAAATGTAGTCAATGATAAATGTAGCAACTGACTGAACAAAATGTGACAACTGACATAACTGAATTTAAAAAGACATTAATATTTCACAGCAGAACATACCAATACAGAGTGGGTTAGGTGTCCATCCGTCTCTTGTACATGTGGCCTTTTCTGCCGTTTCACGATATCCCTCCTCACAACTGTAAGATTGTTGTTCTCCCAATTTACTTTTCCCCCTGATGGATGATCTAGACACATGCTGGTCATGTGGATATTCACATGTAATCTCTGAAACAAGATTCACATGTTTTTAATAACATGCAATAAATTCATCAAATCCAGAAGTGTTTCTCTATAATGTAAACTTGACAAACAGGCTCATGGTCCCACTCCCTGTTATCTTGGCACATAAATGTTTTGCTGGTTTCTTTTGTAAAAAAAGAATGCTTTTCAGAGCAGGCGATCTCCACACATTCTCCAGCATTGAAATTTTTTCAATGGCTCGAAGTTTTTTACTTTAGGTGTGATTGACTTCAGCTCACAGGTTGCTTGTGTACAAGACATAATTAAGCAGAACTAATGGTAAGAAACGAAGCATCAAATATCTGTGAAACTAGATTTAAATGCTTTGTCTTTTGCTATTTTTTTTGTATTCTAAAATGAAAAGAAAAATCCAAGTGATAAAACATCTTGAATTTGTAATCATTGTAGTAAGCAGTTAACTTTTGTTGTCCGTTGTTTTTGAGTGTCCGTGTTACTTCTGCCATACTTTCACAATTAAAACAATAATTTGGTATTCTTCGTGTACCATTGTTCTCTTTTATGCCAAGAAATAATTCTTAAACCTACACTAAAATGTATTTTTTAGTTTTATTTAGTAACTTTAAGGAGGGTGTACTCATTTTTGCAACACTTAGATAAGAAAATACATTTATGCTGTGCACTGTATAAACTAATGATGAGGCAATAATAATTGGTTCAAATAACGTATCAAATTCATGTAATTACACGGTAATCAGGTAATTAAACATGAACATAAGCAACTTAAGTACATTGTATATTATAACAAATAACTGCAGATGGCCTGTTGATGTTTGACTTTACAGCGTTATTCAAGGACATTTAAATCCATTTAATTTTAATATCTGGTCACATGCAAACTTAAAACAAGGGTTTAAACTTTTATTTTGAAATCGCAATGTACAACAATTTGCCTATTTAGAAATATGTTGATGTATTCTCCTGTGTGGGCATAGGTCTATGAATGATTTACATTACAAATCTAGTGAGATAACACACCCTGTTTTCCAGAATGAACGGTAATCTACCCAAACTCACAGCATATAAAGAGGAAGAGTTTGTTGATTGAGCCGCTGCGATGGAGACGTGCTGAATGCTTGCAAACGATAACAATGCAACGCAAAGCACGTCAGACTTTATATGCGTTCCCAAACGCACATAATTGGAAACTTAAACAAACAGCATGTGCAATAAAACAATATAATGCAAGCACTATCAAAGGTTTTATCACAAAATCAACTTTATTCTGACATCGCAAGACCGCTTTTCACCTCAAGGAGTATCATTGTCACATTTAATATTGCAAGATCTTGTGTGCTCCTGAACTGACTGTGGATTTCTTTCAGATGCGCTGCATTGTTAATTTTGCGTGAAAAAAAATTGTTTTATTGAAAAAATAATTAACACTACACTCTTAAATCTAAAAGGTACTTCACAATGCCACAGAAGATCCTTTTTTTTTGTTTAAATGGTTCCATAAGGAACATTTAACATGTGAGGAACCTTTCTGTTTCACAAAAGTTTCTTTGTGGCGAAAGAAGGTTCTTCAGATTATGAAAAGGTAAGATAGAGATGGTACTTTAAAAGAACCTTTGACTGAATGGTTCTTTGTGGAACCAAAAATAGTTCTTCTATGGCATCGCTGTCAAAACCTTTTAAAACACCTTCATTTTTAAGAGTGTAATTTCATATATACTGCCTTTTTTTAAAAAATGCAAGTACTTTTCAGGTACTTTCTCAAAAATGTGGCTGTTTTCAATGGTTTTCCAGGACTTCCCTCCTGAAAAGCTGGTTGGCTGGTTTTAATTGTTCATCCAGGCTGGTCTTAGCTGGTCAGCAGGCTGGTTTTAGAGGGGTTTTGGCCACTTCCAGGCTGGTCTTAGCTGGTCAGGTTGGGAGACCAGCTAAAACCAGCTACTTCCAGCTTAAACCAGCTAAAACCAGTCAACCAGCGTAGGCTGGTTTTAGCAGTTTGTTTTTCAGCAGCGTTAAAAGTCTTCATGTACAATATCTCGCTCAAGTTTAGTCAAGGCCCAAAGCCCTTGTTGTAAGACCTTTCAAATGATATATGACACATGACTATCTGAGCTGTGTGATATTTTTGATATATGGTTATTGTACTGTAATATTTTATAAATTATGAAATGATGCATTGCTGAGTTATGATTATTCTTTTTTTTTTTTTTTTTTTTTTTTCGCCACTAAGTGATGCCCGGCAGCGGTATGCTCTGGTGTAAAGGGATAACTAAGATTGCATATGTAAGTCTGCAGACAGACCCTATTGGGACTGTATGTTAGTTCATCATGTGTTTCATGGTATGTGAATAATGGCAACAAAAATAACCACACTTAGCGAAAAATCTGAATAATGAAAATGACACGTATGGTGAGTGAAGAGCTTTGCTTGTGTCATGTAAACATCATAATGCGATTAAGTCTTTACTCTGATTATTGGTGCACATGTAAATGTAGTCAATGATAAATGTAGCAACTGACTGAACAAAATGTGACAACTGATATAACTGAATTTAAAAAGATATTAATATTTCACAGCAGAACATACCAATACAGAGTGGGTTAGGTGTCCATCCGTCTCTTGTACATGTGGCCTTTTCTGCCGTTTCACGATATCCCTCCTCACAACTGTAAGATTGTTGTTCTCCCAATTTACTTTCCCCACTGATGGATGATCTAGACACATGCTGGTCATGTGGATATTCACATGTAATCTCTGAAACAAGATTCACATGTTTTTAATAACATGCAATAAATTCACCAAATCCAGAAGTGTTTCTCTAAAATGTAAACTTGACAAACAGGCTCATGGTCCCACTCCCTGTTATCTTGGCACATAAATGTTTTGCTGTTTTTTTTTGTAAAAATGAATGCTTTTCAGAGCAGGCGATCTCCACACTTTCCCCAGCTTTGAAATTTTTTTTCCATGGCTCAAAGTTTTTTACTTCAGGTGTGATTGACTTCAGCTCACAGGTTGCTTGTGTACAAGACATAATTAAGCAGAACTAATGGTAAGAAACGAAGCATCAAATATCTGTGAAACTAGATTTAAATGCTTTGTCTTTTGCTATTTTTTTAGTATCCTAAAATGAAAAGAAAAATCCAAATGATAAAACATTTTGAATTTGTAATCATTGTAGTAAACAGTTAACTTTTGATGTCCGTTGTTTTTGAGTGTCCGTGTTACTTCTGCTATACTTTCACAATTAAAACAATAATTTGGTATTCTTTGTGCAACATTGTTCTTGTAACGCCACACCAGCAGAGGGAGCCCTGACCCATGTACTGATTGTTACCGCTCCTTCTGCTGCTTCTTTGGTTATTTCCTGTTTGGCAGCCATTTAAGGAGGGCCATGCCAAACAGGACTTTGCGAAGTATTGTTTTGCTGATGCGGACTCTACTAAGCGTTTTTCCCTGTTTTCATTGCCTTGTTTCATTGTTTCATGCCATAGTCATTGCCACAGTCATCGTTGTTTCTTAGTTATTTTCATTGTTTTGTCATTTGTCACTTTGGACTACCCACTGGTATTTTTGACCTTTTGCCTGCTTTTGGATTATGCTTTTGTCTTTCCCTGGAATACACTGTTTGTCTGGAGATCGACCCTGCCTGTTTCACTACGTTGTGTTCTATTAAAGCTTGCATTTGGATCTATCCATGCTGTCTGTCAAGTCTGTTACAGAATACTTCGCCCCACCACAGATCCAGCAGCTTTTGTATACACGACCAACCATGAACCCAGCAGATCGTCTCATCGGT
>NW_026129405.1:0-58266 GCF_022985175.1 Labeo rohita | reverse complement strand
TAAATAAACGTGATTGGTTTGTAAACAATAGCCTCAGTCTTTGATACCAATGAAATGAGCTTTAAGTGTCAATTTACAGGAGATAAATTTACTGAAGACATTAGCATTAAATGAGGTGAAAACAGGAACTGTTGACATGAAATAAAAGAGTCCTTTCAGCAGCTGTGTTAATAGTGATGAGCCTTGGATCAACACCCATTCAACAAGACATTCAGGATCATCAGCAGATCACTTTTTATTCTTAGTGTTTGCTGATAGAAACACATTATTTGAGTCAGAATATGATAAAAGCCTGTAAAACTTTTCTGAAAGACAATACTGTTATTTCTCACAATATGCGTGGATAAAACACCAGTAATGCAAAAACAAACACTGATGACACTCATTTTCTTCAACTATTAAATAACAACAGTAACATAATGTCTATGCAAATCTAAATACAGTCTGATTTTATAACTACACTCATTGCAATTAAGTAATTGGATCATTCACGTTACAGTTTTGTATATGCATAAACTGACAACAATCACGACAAGGACACATGAAGAAATGATTTTTCCGAATAATGAAAAAGATGAAAGAAGAAGAAAACAGCGCACTTCATACACTCACTGATTTCCCCGTATTATTTTCTCCTCTCGACGCTTCACACTCCAGTCCAGCGGGTGGCGCTAAAACACATGCGTTTGTTTGACAAACACCATTAAACCTCAGAGGAAGAAGATTAGTTTCACCGCGCTCTCTCTATACGCTCTTAAACAAACTGTTACAAATGTACTTTCTGTAAATATAAAAATAAAGTTTTTTAATCAGGCCAGTAAATAACTGTAATATTCTCATACTCACATTTGTGACTAAGTTTTGAAGCAAGCAGGAATATCTGGAGGAGAATCAGCTGAACTGAGATCTGCTGCTGTGAAGATGGTGTTTGTTAAAGAGGAGAGTGAGGAGAACACGAGTGAACCAGAACCCTGGAGAATAAAACAGGAACCAGAAATCTTGGAAATAAAACAGGAGGAAACAGAAACCATGGAAATAAAACAGGAGGAAACAGAAACCATGGAGATAAAACTGGAGGAACCAGAACCCTTGGGAATAAAACAGGAGGATCAAGGAGGTTGTTGTTTATTCTTAATTCATTTTTGACTGCTTGTGGTAGATTGGGCTTACAAACATTTTACCCTCTGGCCCTGGAGAAGTTTTGACATGCTTTAAGTCACTGAAATAAAACAAATACAGAGCATTTGTTCAGCAAGACTTTTGAGAACTGGATGTGATAAACAATTTTTCTACAAAATGATGTGAATCATGCTGCACACTCATTCACAACAATATGATGATGTTATGATACATTTATTTTAAAGAATGTTTGTAACTAAACAGTCAAACAGACTTTCATGATATTTTTCCCTACTATCAAATGTAGACCATCTAATATTTGGTTTATTTTTCATTTTTCAAAATAATTGGATTTTTATGTTCAGCACTGGAAAGATATTAATACAGGTTTGGGACAAACATGTAAGTGAGTAAATAATGACAAATTAAATTAAATAAAATTTTAGGGTGAACTATCCCTTTAATGATAGTCGGTAACATGTTTATTTATTTGGTCAGTATTGTAATCACAATTATTTAACACAATTATGAGTGGCTCCAAAACTTTATACAAGTGATTAATGTAATGATGGCAGTAATAGATATTTTTTGTACATTAGGTTAATATGACATCTACCTTTTAGATACTAGCAAAGTTTAACAATTTTGAATACCACAGCAGAAACTAAACAAAGCTATTTTACAAAAAAAAAAAAAAAACTTTTTTATGCAAGTCTTACGTATTCTAAAACAGCCTACTAGGAAATTACATTAATTGCATTACCAGCATTTTCTCCATTATAAGAATTAAACATGTTTTGTTTCTTATTAAATCTACAAAAGTTCTGTTCTGTCTCTGAGCACATACACAGAACAGCACAAGTTCTCTTAAAACCATGACATCAAATAAACATTAATTAATGTTAAAATAACAATCACGTCCAATTCTATTAAAGTAACTCACGTTACATGATTTTACTGATTTGCATATGAAATTGGGCTTTTATAGAGGAGCAAAAGTGCTTGAAAGGAGGCAGAATGAGGCGAAATAATTGGTTTATCTAGATTATAATATTTTTATAATCGTTTGAAGCTGGAATCAAAAATGATTGCACTGAAAATTCTGTCATTAATTACTCACCGTCATGTCTTTCCAAACCCATAAAACCTTTGGACCCCAAAGAACACCAATACTAGAAAATGTGTAGAAACCATTGAAAAAAATAACAAAATGTTAATTTTATGTTTACTGAGTTGTCCCTATTAAATTAGGAAAAGTCATTAAATCTGAAGCAAAAAAGTCAATTATGTATTTACAAATGTTAAACGAAACTTTTATTTTCACATTTCTCAACTTTTAACAGTTTACAAATAATTGAACATTTTTACTTTTATTTCAGAGTTCATTGAAGAAAAAGTGGAGAATGAAGAATCAAATGAGGTTGAAGAAAAAATCATGTCAAAACTGGAAGAAAACCTTTGAGTTGCTCTCAAACCAAACAGAAAGATTTAAAGAAAAGAAGAGCCAATACATCTTTCACTTGCACTCAGTGTGGAAAGAGTTTCACACACAAAAGAAATTTTGAGCGTCACATGAGAATTCATACTGGAGAGAAACCGTACACTTGTGATCAATGTGGGAAGAGTTTCACACAATCAGCACACCTTAAGGTACACATTATGAATATCCACACTGGAGAGAAGCAGCATGTATGCGATCAGTGCGGTAAAACATTTTTATGGGCTTCATTTCTAAAGAAACACTTGAAAGATCATGCAAAGGAGAAGCCACATTCATGCCATTTGTGTGGAAAGAGTTTTTTGTGTCTACAACATTTGAAAGTACATCAGAAAATACATACTGCTGTGGAAGAGTACATGTGCTTTGAGTGTGAAAAGACTTTTACTTCAGCAAACTGTTTAAAACTGCATGAGAGGATTCACACTGGAGAAAAACCTTATAAGTGTTCACACTGTGACAAGAGATTCACTCAGTCAGGAATCCTGAAAATACATGAGAGGATCCACACTGGAGAGAAACCTTATGAGTGTTCACACTGTGACAAGAGATTCAATCATTCATCACATTTGAAAACACATGAGAGGATCCACACTGGAGAGAAACCATATAAGTGTTCACACTGTGACAAGAGATTCAATCATTCAACGCATCTGAAAACACATGAGATGATCCACACTGGAGAGAAACCTTATAAGTGTTCACACTGTGACAAGGGATTCAAAAAGTCAGGAGACCTGAAAACACATGAGAGGATCCACACTGGAGAGAAACGTTATAAGTGTTCTCATTGTGACAAGGGATTCAGTCAGTTACCAAATCTGAAAACACATGAAAGGATCCACACTGGAGAGAAACCTTATAAGTGTTCTCACTGTGACAAGGGATTCAATCAGTCAACAAACTTAAAAAGACATGAGAGGATCCACGCTGGAGAATAATTATATCACTGCACTGCACATGGGAAGCGTTTCATTCAATCATCTGTTATACATAGTTATACAAAAAAATTCACATGGAGACACGTTTAGCTGTATATGTAAATATTTAGCATCACATCCGGCGTTTTGGGAGCCTGAAAACACTGTTTTTTGAAACTGGGTCTTAGAGTGGATGAGTCTGAAAAATTACACTTTTGTTTTTTCGTGTGTACAGTCAATCCGTATATTTTGTGAAACTATGTCATGACTACTTTAAAATAACACCCACTTGAGGGAAAAATTAATGAATTTGTTAACATATTTTGAAACATGCTTTTTTAAAAGACAAGAGTTTTGGTAACAGGACTGAGAAAAAAATATATCAATCTTTCATTTATAAACCATACAAAAAAAAATTAATAAAGTAACCTGAGAATGACCCATACAGATTTTGATAAATATGTGTTTTATTTTATATTTTATATGTATATTTTTTTTTTTTGTTTGTTTGTTTTTTTAAGACTTTTGGAAGTGTAATGGCCTTGTGAGATTTTCACAAGATTTTTGTGTTTGACTTCTCTTGTTTTTCTCTTGTATTAAAGGGGACTTATGTCACCATTGACACTGTGATTTTTAGGTTACACGTCACTCAAGGTGCAGTTATAGTATATCAGATGACCAATTTCCACCTTGCTTGGTTCAGTGCATCAATCAAAACTGTTAATTTGGCAATATGGGAGTGCTTCCCACAAGCTGTTCAATAATTTGAGATTTGCACCCTGAGGTCACCTGATTTATCTGAAAGATTTGTGGTCTAGCTAGCTAGCAGAGCCTTGGATCATCAACACAAGGAAGACACAAGTGTAATAAAATTAATGAAATATATTAACAATAGATATGCAAGAGGGGAGGAGTGAAATAACTGCAGTCAAGACGGACAGTTCTGACCTCTTGAAGTAGAACAGATACCTACGAGATCAAAGGCGGATATCGCGTTATCACACTCAGGTGCTGTGTTGATGATAAACATGATATAATTTCATCTCTGTTGTCTTTAGTTGAAAATAAATATGATGAATGAAACACTCAAAGTGCTTGATATTTCATTCCATAGGAAAGGCGAATTTATCATCCATTTTACTTTAATACAAACATATTTTTTAGACTTTATAGAAATATCACAACAATCACATATCTCATGCAGATCACACTGGCATAGTGTTTGGGAATATCCATGCATAATTTAAAAACATAACCACATGATATTAGATAAAACAATAAATAAAACATTTTAGAAAGGAACAGTAACATCACAGTTGTCTGTACCAATGAGCATTAAGCTGTGTGGTCAGCCAGTCGTTTCCCATCGTTCTTTTGGTCAGCGCAGTCGGTGGAGAGCTACTGCGCCCGACTGCGCAATCCGACGCAGCCGCCTCGCTGTCCCGAGAGTTTTTTGACACACATCAGCATGAAATCAGACCATGGCGATGTAACTCGGACACATTTCTAACCAGCATGCATCTTGCGGTGATCACCGGTGATCGGGTCGGCGCAGATTTTGTTCATCTCAAACAAGCCTAGTACTTTGAACGACCACAAACTTTCAGCCAATCCGCCCTTTCTGCAACGACATCATTGAAGGCAACTCAAACTAAAACCTCCAGATTCCAGCTGAACTGGTGCATTTAATATAAAGTTTAATAGCTCTATTGAGAAACTCAAGGCAAGGGTTAATTGATGGTTGTTGGGGTCTAAATAATTGCATATATTGCTATAAACTTGGGATTTCATGTTTTCGCTCTTCTTAAATCATTCTTTCATCACTTTCTCTCTTTCTGCAACCTGTGTGGATGTGTGTCTACGTGTTATATTAGTATCTATGTTACCATGCTAGTAAATCGTTTTTATTTTTCACTATATTTTGGATATTAGTATCCATTACAGAGTTCCATCCATTACAAACTGTTATGCTAATCGCCATCAACGTAAACTGTACTTTATGTCTGATCTGATGTTTCTAAACATTTGTTAATGTTCTTCCACCAAGATCCAGTCACAGTGTGGCACATCTCCCTCCATCCTTGGCAGTTAGAGAGGGAGTTTGTGCCATAAACTGATCTTTTGAATGCCATCGGACTGTTGTTCACTACACTCTTCTAATTCTCACTCACGAGAAAACTATTGGTGTTGATCAAATACCATTCGAGTCTATTTATTTGTATTTGTTTAGTCTATTTTAATTTCTTTTCATTTATTTGTGCAGATTCACTTTTTAAAAGTAAAACAAATCAGTGAACTTGTAAGCCCTTCGTTTTAGGCAAAGTGAGGGGAGACAGTGGTAGGGCCTATAGTGTCTTCCTTACGTTTCATCAGGACCAGCTTAAACCAGCAAAGGACCAGCTTAAACCAGAATCAAAACATACCTACCAGCAAACATACCTTTTTTTCACCAGGGTTGATGCGTTCTGGTCCTACGTAATTTGTGATTTGCCAAATACATCAGTAATTGAAGTGTTTTTGTGACAACCACCTTAACCTGCTCTGTCCTCTTGAGGTTTTAATATCTGTATTATTGTATAAGAATAAAAGTGTCATATTTGTATTTATTAAGGTTGTGTGCTTGAGTCTCCTCAGCTATTGATGCCCAAATAAATTTATCTTGTCCAGTAAACCATTTGGTTTCTTTCCATTACTTCTTATTTTGGAGTGTTACACACGCACTAATTTTCCCTCCTCTCGACGATTCACACTCCAGTCCAGCGGGTGGCGCTAAAGAACATACGTTTGTTTGACAAACACCATTAAACATCAGGGGAAGAAGATTAGTTTCACCGTGCTCGATGTTGTATTGCCGTGATGCTGGCTTAATACAAACGGTTAGAAATGTTGTTTCTGTAAATATAAAAATGCGGTTTTTGAGTCAGGTCAATAAATACCTGTAATATTCTCATCCTCATAGTTGTGACTAAGTTTTGAAGCAAGCAGGAATGTCTGGAGGAGAATCAGCTGTGTTTGTTAAAGAAGAGAGTGAAGAGGACACAAGTGACCCAGAAACCTGGAGAATAAAACAAGAGGAACCAGAACCTTGGAGAATAAAAGACGAGGAACCAGAAACCTGCAAAAAACATGAAGAACAAGGAGGTTGGTGTTCATTCTTCACTCATCTATAGTGACTGTTTGAGGTAGGTTCCTTAATGTAAAATGCAAAGCATTTTTAGTCATTTTCATGGATCTGTGTGAACAGGGATCGTTTTGACAATGTTTTCTTCTGTCCACAAATATTTTATCCTTTTTATTTTCCAAATGCCCCAATTGATTTTTATCTTTTTATTGATTTCATTTTAGGTCTGATGAAAGTGAAAGAAGAAAGACAAGATCTGAATGTGATGGAAGAGAAATATCAGGATCAGAAATATCATGATGTAAATGGAGAAAAATCAGTGAGTTGAAGCAATCAAAAAACAGACGTCAAAAGGCCTTTCAGCTGCTCTCAGTGTGGAAAGAGTTTCCAACATAACGAAAACATTAAGAATCACATGTTAATTCATGCTGGAATAAAGCCTTTTACCTGCTCTCATTGTGGAAAGAGTTTTACACAGAGAGGACATCTTAAGGATCATTTGCTAAGTCACACTTCAGAAAAGCCTTTCAGCTGCTCACACTGTGGAAAAGCTTACTCACGTAAAACACACCTGAAGAACCACATGTTAATTCATAATGGAGTAAAGCCTTACAGCTGTTCTCATTGTGGAAAGTCTATCATAAGTAAAAAGTACCTTAACACTCACATGTTAATTCATAATGGAGTAATGCCTTACAGCTGCTCTCATTGTGGAAAGAGTTTTACGCAGAAAGGAAACCTTAACCCTTTCAGACCCTGCGTCCATTGAAATGGACGTCACATGATTTTTTGTTTAAACCAATAAAATGTTATGTTTTTAAAATATGAGCAATGCCTGGTCACTGATTGGTCCCTGATCAACCAATTACAATGAAGATCTGACCCTTAACTTATTCTGATTGAGCTACAGACATCACAAAAGAGAGACATGTTAACCAACTAGACAAGAAGAGGAGGAACCTCATATTTTACCTTTTATATGCAGAATTATGTTAATGGTAGACTCATCAACTTGCACCGGTTGTAAAATTAAGACTCTAAAATGATAATATTTAAAGTTATTTTGAAGATCTGTCAGAGTTGCAGAACACAGGATTTTTTTTTAAATTTACTGTCCATCGCAATGGACATCAGGTCTTAGCAGGAACCTCATGAATTAGTTGTATAACAGATTGAGAAATTTGTGCAAGCATTTCAAAGCTAAATACAGAAGTACAAATTTAAGTGTCAATGTTTTATGAACATTGATGTTAATTAATGCAATTAATATTAATATGATTTCATTTATGTCTTCAGAGTGACTATAATCTGTAGGTCAATTTTTCATTGGTTTTATTGAGAAACAGCCATAGTGGATGAGATCAGTGAATACACAGCAACACACACACTCACACACCCTCCACACACACTGATGCCTTGATGCTATAATGCACACAATCATATATTTATCAAAACAATCAGCAACTACACATAAACCCATACATATACACACAAAGACATTTATACATATACTCAGATTCACCCACTTCAACCAAAAAACAAGTTTTTTGAGACTTCATATCATCTTACCTTTTTTTTCCACATTCTTATGGCATTGTTCATTTTTACAATATGTATTCTGTTCAAAATCTTAAACACTAGTTCAACTATAGTGCACAAACTCTACTTATTATGTATGGTTAAAATATGTGGATTTTTTTTTTATTCAGTCCTGGCGTCCATTGTAGTGGACATGAGAAAAATCTAATAAAAAATGATTTTGCACAAATCTTTTTTTTTTAGACTCATTTATATGTTGGAGAAGAGCAAATATCAAGAGGACAATATTTTTTTTGTCCAGTGAAAAAAATTCAGGTCTGAAAGGGTTAATGATCATGTGGCTACTCACTCTTCAGAAAGGCCTTTCGTCTGCTCTCAGTGTGGAAAGTCTTTCATATGTAAAAGGTACCTTAACACTCACATGTTAATTCATGCTGAAAAAAAGCCTTACAGCTGCTCTGAGTGTGGAAGGACTTTTGCACAGAAAGGACACCTTGAGTATCATTTGTCAACTTTTACCTGCTCTCACTGTGGAAAGAGTTTCATATGTAAAGGAATCATGAAAAAGCACATGTTAAGTCATGCTGGGCAATAGCCTTTGAGCTGCTCAACATAATCAGCTGTTAATATTTAGTTGTTTCTCTGTTGTTTTTGCATGTTTCTTTGTATGACAGCATAGCCATAAAATTATGACTGTACAATTTGGCATGTTTTCATTGCATTATTATCAGAAATAAAACATCTGACTCCAGGCAAATATGCAATATGCTTACAAAATCAGTAATACATTTTTTCTCTCTCTCTCTTGGCCACAACTATATGGCAGTTCATTGACTTTCCAACCAATGTTGCCAAGTCGGCGGGAATTGGGATACTTTAACGCTGTTGCCTCAGATTGAAGCGACCTCAAAAATGTAATATTTAGCACCTGGAATGGTAATTTTCCAGGGGAACCCCACCAAAAAACATGATTTTTACTGGGGGGACCCCTTGAAATGTGATTGGGCTAGTTTTGAGTAGAAATTGGTGGGTTTTGTTGTGAAAACCTGGCAACCCTGTTTCCATCTGACCATCAAACCATGCTGCAAAAACAAGCCACTTTTATGAGGATTGTGGGCTTTCCTGGAGTTATTGGAACTGTTAACAGAACTCATGTTCACTTCATCCAGGTGGAAGAGTGACAGACTGGTGGGCCAACGGGAATCTGGAACAAACACAACAGACTAACACACACAAACTTTACGCAACTTATGTGCATAACACTCCAACTGTAAACGACAAGAAATACCAATTGAAAAGGATTTCAAAGCATGAATAAAAATTTGTGATAAATTTGCACAATGCAAAGCATTAAAAACTACATTGAAATATTAAAAATGTATCTTAATTAAATGATTTTATTGTAGTTGTACTTTACAATATATTTATTTGATGTTATATATACATACATATGTATGTATGCACATCTTGTATTTTGTTTTGAAGTATTATACTTTTCCTAATTTGTCTTTCTATCTTTTTCTTTTCTTATTTTTAACGTTGTTTCTTGATAGCACACTGTATGTCATTGTTCTTAAATTAAAAAAATAAATAAATAAAAAAATAAAAAACCCTCTATAGAAAAGTTCTTCTAGAGGTGAGTATAGCGTAACAATAACAACACAGACTTATTGTGCAGTGCAATATGGTTTATTTATGGAAAACATAAGGTTGTGTGACAAAACTGACTCACACCACCAACAGCAATATAATAATGTAAACCACCGTCGAAATTCATTTATTAAACTTGACGCTTTAGACAGGGCTCTCAAGTGTCACGCATTCACCGTGAGACACACGCATTTCAACCAGTTCACACGCTCTCACGCCACACCTTGTATTTCTCACGCTGAGAAAAGGATAACTTTTCCCGCTCTATTTCTCCCACTCTGGTCTATGCATCCCTGTCTCTGCTGAATCGTTTTTATTCCCTGTGGGGATAAAAACATCCCGCGAACCCGCTCCTAAGTCCCGTTCTCAATCAAAAGATTCGCGATCCGACTGGAGCGCTTCGAAATCACTTTGCGACGCAGTGTTTCACTGATTCGGAGTTTCAAAAGGCTCTGTTGATACTGTGTTCTTTGTTCGCTTTCTCTATATAATTTATTCGTTGTTTGAAATGAAATCATTACAATTAATAGGGCTAACTTACAATGTGTTTTAATAAATTGTGATCACGTTAGACAGTTTCCATCGTATTAAAAACATTTTATGACATGACACTCATTATCTGGTACTTGCCTAAAAAGACGGGTATATAATATGCGTTGTTAACAGATTACACTAACATTAGGTTACTTAGTTAGGCTATAGCTTTATTGGAGTTCAATCTCCGCCTATGTAGAGAGAAAAAAAAAGTTTTTTAAGGCAATCCCCCCTGTTTTTTTTTTTTTTCACAAGTCGCACCCTGGGTAAATCTGATAAAAGACAAATTTATAAAATAAATTGTTTTATATATTTAAAAAATTCAAACTTACCAGCATTGTTGGGAGGGTTATTTTGGAAATGCAATAGGTTACAGAAGTTACTCTATTTAAAATGTAATAAGTAGCATAATTATTTTAAGTGTTTTAAAAGTAATGTAACTGATTACATTTAATTACTCCTGTTCTGTGTCATAAACTCCTGAAACATTGGTGTCTCATATTTTAGAGTCTAGACCAGTCAATGCAATTTGGGAAATCAAATCTGTATGTGTGTGAATCGTTAACATTTAACTGTACATTGTTTCTCACTAACTGTAACAGATTTTATTTTGTTATTAAATTGCATAATTCCATTACTAGTTGGTGTAGTTAAGTTTGAGCCCCTACCACTGTCATCAAGGCATCAAAATGTGCAAAAAACACTTGCAATACAAAATGTTATTTGTAAGTTTAAATGTATAGGCCTACTCTCTCTCTCACACACACATAGCTTGACATAGGCTACATGCTCAGGGCAAGTTCTGCAATCCTATTGTATGTGTACAGTATGTACATTGAGCACTGCAGTTAAATTGGCTTGTTTGGGGCTAACTTTCTTTTTATTTTTTAATATATTTGCATTTTTTAAATATATAAAACATTTTATTTTATTTGTATGAATTTGACTTTTATCAGATTTACCAATTGTTATAATTTCTATTTTGTGCTGGTTAATTTTGAACAATAGATAAAATTCTTCTAGCAAAAACTTGAGAGAATTGCGTGGGGCCGAGGGGCCACTGCTGCAAAATAGGCTCCTCCCCTGATAATAATCTCACTCCAAACTTTTTCCAAAACTTGAGAACCCTGCATTAGATGTTTTACAGAGTTTCTCAAAAGGTAAAGTTAGTATTAACCCATGAACGACGGAGCTAAAACCTCTGAAAATACATTCTAGGCATTAGCATTCTACTTATGTATTTAAGAAACACCATGAAATATACCTTATGTTTATAAAATGAAGGAAATAACATCATAAACTGGCGCTTGAGATAATGATGCACACACTTTCTGGTGCGCTCGAAATCATGACGTCGTGACCTCACGCATGCGCTGTGAGGAGGGAAACCGGAACGGGGGTTTGTGCCATAAACTGATCCTCGGAATGCCATCCGACTGTTGTTCACTACACTCTTCTAATTCTCACTCACGAAGACTGTTGGTGTTGATCAAATACCATTCGAGTCTATTTATTTTTATTTCTGTATTATATTTTAATTTCTTTTAATTTACTTGTGCAGATTCACTTTTTTAAAGTAAAACCAATTAGTGCACCTTATGCACGCACTAATTTTCCCTCCTCTCGACGCTTCACACTCCAGTCCAGCGGGTGGCGCTAAAGAACATACGTTTGTTTGCCAAACACCATTAAACATCAGGGGAAGAAGATTAGTTTCACCGCGCTCTCTCTTGTGTTGTGAAGCTGGCTTAATACAAACGGTTAGAAACGTTGTTTCTGTAAATATAAAAACACAGTTTTTTTAATCAGGTCAATAAATACCTGTTATGTTCTCATCCTCATAGTTGTGACTAAGTTTTGAAGCAAGCAGGAATATCTGGAGGAGAATCAGCTGAACTGAGATCTGCTGCTGTGAAGATGGTGTTTGTTAAAGAGGAGAGTGAGGAGAACATGTGTGAACCACCAACCTTGGGAATAAAACAGGAACCAGAAATCGTGGAAATAAAACACGAAGAACCAGAAGCCTGGAGAATAAAACACGAGGAACAAGGAAGTTGGTGTTTATTCTTTATTCATCTTTAGAGACTGTTTGAGATATATTCATATTTTAAATGTAAAAATAAGACTTCAACACTCATTGAAAAATCTTATGGAAGTTATTGGAAATATGACTGAACTGACACAGAGAAGGTTTCATTATTGTTAGACTTTATTTTCTCTTTTATTGGAATCTTAAAAACTGTTTAACTCAAAGCGTGTGAGACTGAATTTGGTTTTATATTAGTAGAAGCCACATTTTAAGTAAAGTCGCTATAGGACTGTAATGAAGATTAGACAGGTACTTTTCATAATACCTCAAAGGGGGTAGATTTACATAACAATAATATTTTAAAAATATTCTTAACATTTTTTTGCAAACAGACAACAGCATTGTGAAAGGGATCCCCGTTTGTGTACTTAACATCATGCACATATGTATTATGTATTCAGTGTATAGGTGCATAGTGTTTCTTTACAAAGTGACATCGACGCCAACTACTGGCCTGTCAGCATAATGTAGCATTTTTAGTCATTTTTATGGATCTGTTAGAACAGGGATCGTTTGGACAATGTTTTTGTCTGTCCACAAATATTTTATCCTGTTATTTTCCAAGTGATTTTTATCTTTTATTGATTTAATTTTAGGTCTGATGAAAGTGAAAGAAGAACAACATGATCTGAATGAGGTGGAAGAGAAATATCAGGATCAGAAATATGATGAAAAATCAGTGAGTTGCAGTGTTCAAAAAACAGACGTCAAAATGCCTTTCAGCTGCTCTCAGTGTGGAAAGAGATTCACACGTAAGGAAAACCTTAAGAATCACATGTTAATTCATACTGGAGTAAAGCCTTTTACCTGCTCTCATTGTGGAAAGGGTTTCACACAGAAAGTACACCTTAAGGATCATTTGGTAACTCACACTTCAGAAAAGCCTTTCAGCTGCTCTCTCTGTGGAAACGGTTTTGCACGTAAAACACACCTGAAGAACCACATGTTAATTCATAATGGAGTAAAGCCTTACAGCTGCTCTCATTGTGGAAAGAGTTTTACACAGAAAGGAAACCTTAATGATCATGTGGCTACTCACTCTTCAGAAAGGCCTTTCGTCTGCTCTCAGTGTGGAAAGTCTTTCATATGTAAAAGGTACCTTAACACTCACATGTTAATTCATGCTGAAAAAAAGCCTTACAGCTGCTCTGAGTGTGGAAGGACTTTTGCACAGAAAGGACACCTTGAGTATCATTTGTCAACTTTTACCTGCTCTCACTGTGGAAAGAGTTTCATATGTAAAGGAATCATGAAGAAGCATGTGTTAAGTCATGCTGGGCAACAGCCTTTGAGCTGCTCAACATAATCAGCTGTTAATATTTTGTTGGTCCTCTCTTGTTTTTGCATGTTTCTTTGTATGACAGCATGGCCATAAATTGACCGCACAGTTTCGCGTTTTTTCATTGCATTATTATCAGAAATAAAACGACTGACTCCAAGCAAATATGCAATATGCTTACAAAATCAGTAACACATTTTTTTTTCCTCTTGGCCACAACTACATGGCAGTTCATTGACTTTCCAACCAGCGTTTCCAAGTCGGTGGGAACTGGGTGACTGCCGCAGGTCTGTGGGTTGAAGCGACCTCAAAAATGTAATATTTAGCCCCTGGATTGCTAATTTTCCCAGGGGAGCCCCACCAAAAAAATTCAGTTTTTACTAGGGGGACCCCTCGAAATGCAATTGGGCTAGTTTTGCGTAGCAATTGGGCAGGTTTTGTTGTGAAAACCTGGCAACCTGGTTTCCAACTGTCAGTCAAACCATGCTGCAAAAACAAGCCACTTTTATAAGGACTGTGGGTTTTCCTGGAGTTAATGGAACTGTTAACAGAACTCATTTCACATGATTGCTCTAACTGTAAATGACTAGACATACCAATAGAAAAGGATTTCAAGGCATCAATAATAATTTGTGATCATTTTGCACAATGCAAAGCATTAAAACATACATTGAAATATTAAATGGTCTTAATTAAATTATTTTATTGTAGTTACATCACATGATTGGGGTTGTGCTGCTGTGACTTTACACCAGTGTTAATTTTGACAGGCATTTTTGATTTAGTCTTTATCTCGAGATGAAAATTCTTAATAGTCTTAGTCAGATTTTAGTCATTTGAGTCTTTCATAGTTTTTGTCTCGTTTTAGTCAACGGAAAGTCGTTCCATTTTTAGTCATTACTTTTAGCCAACAACTGCAGTAGCTTTTTTTGGTAGCTATTTTATAGTCTTCAAACTAAAATAGTCAATAATTCTTCTCTCTTTTGACCAAATCAGTTAAGCTTATGTGAAAACAAATGACAATTTTCATTTCTGGGTAGAGATGCAAATTAAACTCATTTTCAGATACAGTACACTGTAAAAAAAAAAAAAAAAAAAAAAAAAACAATTTGTTGAGTCAGTTTAAAATAATTAGTTACCCAGCTGCTTTAAAATTTTAAGTTCAGTCAACTAAAATAAGTTTATTCAACTTGAAATGTTAAGTTGTCCAAAGTAGCAACGTAGATATTTCTTAAACTTAACAGATGGGTATGTAACCCAGCTGCCAGATATTTGAGTTGATTCAACTCAAATATCTGAGTTGTCACTTAGTATAATTTATAATTTCAAGTTGAATAAACTTTTTTTGAGTTGACTGAACTTAAAATCTTAAGGCAGCCAGGTTACAAATTATTTTAAGTTGACACACATTTTGAAAGACAAGACAGTTAACTCAGCCTATAAGATGTATTGTGAATGTCCCATAGTTTGCAAATAATATTCAAGTGCCATATTTCATCTTGTTAACAAAGAAGCGGCATAAATTTTGTCCTAGTTGTTATCATCAGATGTTATTTCTCGTCAACGTCTCGTCTTAGTCACAGAAAAAATGTTCCTTAACGAATAGTTTTCGTCGTCTTTGTTGACGGAATTAACACTGGTCCTTAGTTCACAACACTTGTGTCCCCTCAGTCAACACTTAAGAATTGGCCTTAGACTTTACTGAAAGTTGCTTTTAGCTCATTTATAAAAGTCCCCTATACTCTTAGAAATGTCCTACTTTCTACTAATAGTTTTTTAACACTTAAGTCAAAGTTTAAGACTATTCCTGAGAGCACATTTGAGAAGTTTTATACATACAGGCACAGGTATGATTTGCTTGTTTCAGTTGTTAATCAGAATTCAGAAAATGGTTTTCAGGAATGACACAAAGTCTGTTCTCTGTGGTTAGACCAGTGTGCTCAATAAAGTGTCTTTGACCTTCATTATGTATATTTTGATTATACTGTGTTGTAAATAAAATACAAACAATCTAAAACTTCATTCTTTGAATCTTCTCATATTATTTCTTACCTGGCAGTCACAGTCTCGTTGATGGGCCATTAGAGGAGGGCCTTTTGTCTCTCAGGCATGAATCACTAAATATTCTTGGCCAAGTTCATTCAATGCTGCTTCTTTCTTCTTTTTAAAGGACATTTGCATACTAATTGGTGGCTGTGCATTTTTTTTTTTTTATGGTTAATCTTTAATCTTTGAGAATAAGAATTACATTGTCTGTTTGATGCTAATTATATAATAAGTCATATCAAAAGCAGATCCATGATGTGTACTAATATAATCTAATTAATATAATATAATATAATATAATAAACATTATCTTGTTATAATAGTGTTTAATACAGATAACTATTACAAACTTCAATATACCTTGAAAGTTACCTCCGTGTCTGTAACCAAACATTGAGGTTGTTTGTTTACTCAACCTTTAAACATACCCGGGTATGCCACATAACCTGCTTTGTGGAATATGCCCCAGCTCTGGTGATGTTAATTTTTATTTAGACACTGAAAACGGCATTAGCATCATGTATGCATACATCAGTATGTAGTAGATAAAACAGTGCCACTCAGAGACATAAAGAACCAAGCTAATTATTTTATAGCAGTCTCTTTACACTTTAATATTGATAGACACATAACATATCTACTTTTGATTTATCCATCGATCAGATTGCGTGTTTTATCAAATCAAATCAAATCACCTTTATTTTTTTACTCCTGGTGCATACATACTTTAACAATACAGAATTGACATGACAACAGCAAATAGAATAAAAACTTAAAATAAATAATAAGTATGAAAACAGGATTTATGTACAGATTTGACATCCTCATTATAAATAAGAGAATTCCATGTTCACTAATAGAAATGGAGAAAGAAATACAGAAATGAATTGTAGAACCCAGGTAATGATTCATTTTTTTTATTTGTTTACATTTGGGAAAAAGATGTTTTTAGCCTTAATGTTTTATGCTGTGAACTTGTTTTCACACGGAAGTGCAAACTGGCAATCCGGGGTGAGAAGGGTCTTGGATGATGTTTCCTGCCCGCAACATGGAGATGTAAAGTCCTGAAGGTTTGGGCAGGTGCACACCAATGATCCTTTCTGCTGTCCTAACAGTCTGTTGCAGTCTTCTTATATCTGATTTGCTGGCTGCCCCAAACCAGACAGTTATAGAAGACTTAAAATGTAAATTTTTATGTAGACACTAAAAACACCATTAGCATCATGTATTTGTACATCAGTATGTAAGCAAAGCAGTGCCAAGCACATTACATTCAGAAACAAGGGGTGATTATAGTCTCTTTGTGCTGGAGAGCCGACAGACCATCTACTTTTGATTTATCCATCCAACCCTAATTTAAAACTCACCTGCATGTTCCATGTTCATGACTGCACTGGGACCCTTCAGAACTTATAACTTGATTTAAGCCTTCTACACACTGCACGATTGTAGCAATCATATAAGGTCATTTCTGATCACACTATGCACCATGGTTCTAAGAAACTTGGGTACAACATGCATGTAAACTGTGCGATAATGACACCTATTGACTTGTAGCATATGAAGCATGTTACTATAGAAGAATAAAATCTCATCAGAAAGCACTAGTGATGAACAAAATGAGCATAATGAATCACACTTTGGTGGTTAAATAGGCTCATCTTTTATGTATTTGAGGTCTGAGACGTGTGGGATGAAGAGAGAGGGCTAGCATTTATGTTTACATGGTTCATGTTTACACTGTTAATATGCAGGTATTCTCTACCTATCTTATTTCTTAATCTAGTATTCTATACTGTCTGTTCATCTTTACATGAATAAACATATAAAATACATGAATAAATGTAGTAAAACATGGTTTTAAGTTTTTTTTTTTTTTTTTGTAACTGAAAAAACGTTACAGAATCAGATCACAGTGAAATCGTTCTATGTTGTCATACAGAATGTAATATTCTGTGTATATCCTATATATAATGGATTAGGAGGGGGAGCTCTGGTACAATTAAAATTTTCACTGCAGCTGCCTTTTTTTCAGTCAAGCACATGCCCCTCAGAAGGTCTGTGCATGGCCCTGGATAAAGGCCTTTTTGCCAAATCTGACGAAATAATAATATGAAATCAACAAGTAGTTTCCCATCACAGAAATTGATAGCAGAGTTAGATAAGTATATACTCCTATTGCAGCTTTCATGATTGTTAACATAACATAACTTATTTTTAGTTGGCCCATTTTCCCAAAACCATTCATTCAGTTCTCAAAACAAAGACATGTTTCTTAAAAATTTTAACAATGAGCAAGTTAAACATTAGGAAGCAAACCCAGATAGCACATGTATGTCTGCAAGATGTCTGTTAAAGATCTCTTGATATGGAAAGCATCTGTGTGTACAAACGCAGATGTCTGTAAGATGCCAGTTTTACATACATTCTAAATCATAAATATCTTAAATACATCTAATAGATGTCTATTTGACATCTGATAGGAAACATCCAATAGACGTATTGCAGATGAGCAAACTATGTCTTGCAGATGTCAAATAGACGTCTCAGAGGGAAACTGATGACACACCAATCAGAATCTCTGAGAGCTGAACAAATCAACACAGGTTTTATCCTTACATGTACAATATATTTACAGTGTACAGTACCAGTACATCAGATGATGGAAATTTCACTATTCTATTTGTACAGTAAACTGTAGCACATGTTGTACAGCTTATAATGTCTGACTGTCAAATTTTGATTTTTTTTTATGTGTACTGCATTTTTGCAGAACTGAGAAATGACTACATAGAAATATAGCTGTGGAGGGTGCTGGCTTGTGGTGAGACAGAGTGTTCACATGCTTCCAGATGGGAGGAGGAGAATGATCTTCCACATCAACAAAGAACTTGGAACCACTTACATCAAGGACATAATTTATAAAATTTTGCAGCAATCATCAGGTGTCAGAAAACTAAACCTTTGGGTCCAATCCGGAAGCACGCATTAATCATAGAATCGCTCCATCTCACCAGATGTAAGACAGTCAGGAACTCCTCCACATACTGCTCCAAAGACCTGCCTTCCTGCTGGAACTACAGAAGAAAGATCTCAGCATAGTTCATGTTGTACAGGTTCGGTGTTCTGTCACAGTGTGAAGGAGGGAACAAGGAGAGGAGGAGGCATCGGGGTAAACTTTAAACCAAAAAAGACTTTATTAAACAAAACCAAAATGAGATACAATCATATGTGGGGAACAAAGGGAATTGAGGATAGACAGGAAAGCATTGGGCAGGAAGGACCAAATATGGGCAAACTAGATCAAACAGCACATGGGACAGATAGGAAACTAAACAAAACACACAGGCAGTCCATGATCCTGACAAAATTGAATATTCAATACATATTCATAATTAGACTTATTGTAATAAGAAATTTAGATAATTAGATAATTTAGATAATTTCATAGTTAATCAAACATATTTAATAGTTCTCCCTATACATGGGTTTTGTATCTAGTTTTTCCACTATCAGGGTTCACTTTTAAACTGTGTATGGTGATACAACAGAAGAATGGTCTTCTCGTTCATTATGGAGAGATGCTACGAGAAGTAAACAATGTAACATCAGAGAAAGAAAGCGCATCAACCTAACTAATCTGAGATCAAACAGCTCAGTAGCTTAATGTATTAGATTTAACTCCTGCAACACATCCAAAGCTGACCTCTTTGTGGGTTTGACATTTCATTTGCTAATGTTAAAAAGCAACGGTGGAAATAGTCAAAGCAGTCTGGAAAAGCTCTCCTTGCTTTAAACAAATTTCCTTTGTTTATCTGGCATAAAGAACATCAGTCACTCAGCCAAAGACCATTATAAAAGAGACAGAGAATATCATTTGAAATATTGGGATTATCAAACTTCCTCTGTCTTTGTATCACAGGTCGTCTTCTTGTATTAGTGCTTCCGTGGACACAGCTGCCAGTCTGTGTCTGGAGTCCTCGTACTGAAACACAGATATAAGCAGTTAATTTATTGAATTCATGAAACACAGATATAAGCAGTTAATTTATTGTTTATTTATTTGTTGTTGTTGTTGTTTTTTTTTTCTTTTACACAATAAACTAGAGCTGAGAAAAGAGTTATAACAGCCCTAATGTTCCATTTCAAATGTAATTACCTCTTGGTTAACATCGTCCCAATAGTCAGTTGAGTTGACGTCTGATCCACCAGCAGTGTCTTGTTCTGTTGGTATCTCATCCATTTGAACTGTCGAAGTGTGTGTTGGACAGTCTACTAAAGGGGGAAGCATCAAAAGAGAGCTAGCCATTACAGCACAAAAACAAAAAAAAAAAAACAATGACTGTAATGTGTGGATAATCATGAATCAGTCACTACTCACCAGTACTCTTTTTCTTCTTTAAGATGGAAACCACTAAATAAAGAATTACCACAAAAAGCACACCTCCAATCACTGACCCAAATAAAACTGCAACAACCTCTGGTGGGCAGTTCTGGCATTTTCCATCTATTAAAATGCAAAAAGATAAAAAGTGCTTATTAAAGGGCTGAAGTGGATATTCACAACTTACAACTGAAATATCAGGTGATATTTCTGTGTAACTGCTTTAATTACCCCATTTGATGATGATTGGTTCTTTGGAGTTTCTGTGGGACACAAAACAATCAACTTCATCATCCTTGTTGATCTCCACACTCTTCATTTGCTGGAAGGTCCCATCTTCGTTTGGTCTGATTTGTGTGGAATCAATCTCATCTTCGGGGACAGGTGTGCGATTTTTCCTAATGGTCATTATCACATCTTTAGAGTAGAAGCCGGTGGCCATACAGGTGAGTTTCAGCTTGGTTTTGTCGCTGATATACATGTTTGCAAACACATATACATCTGGAGGAGCTGAAAACACAGGAATCAGTTCATCAGCCTGTTCTATCTCAATAAAACCAGTAAATGTATCAACAAACACATTAACCCACAGGCGTTTCTGAGCTCCTCGTTTGCATATTTTCTTAAAATGATGACCAAGGCCACACACACCCTTATCAGGTTGGCTGTGATGTTCCGGTTTATATTTGGCATATCGTTCCATTTTCTTTTGGTTGGTACAGCTGCGTTAACTAAGGCGATCCATTGAGACGCCTTAATATCAAAATACAAGAAGTCCTTTCCATCATAGCCGTACTGTCTAATGCCTTGGGAAAAGATCAATTTGTCTCCCTCCATCTCAACTTCACAACCAGTTATCATCTGAAGAACATGAAGATCTAAAATAGACACAAATTGAAATGTTTGTGAGATGTTAATAAATTAAATGATCCTGTGCATATGCAGGCTAAACTGTATGAATGTTTCTCACCTGATTCACTGTGTCTCATGAGTTCCATCAGAATATCGATATTCACATTAAACCACTGTTCTTTGCTCTTACTCAACTGGGTGCCTATTTCCCAGTAATCCTGGTCCATTTTCTTGTTCATCCACTGTTGTTTGGAAATCATTCTCTGAGTTTTGCTGTTGTAATAGTTAATCTGTCTGCCATCTAGCAGACCCATAGCAGTGAATTGATAGATGCCCGGCAAATTGACAGGCTTGGACAAAACCTGTGTGAAATGGAATACAGGGAGTGTCTCTCTGCAATGAAGAGCAATAAAGTATGCATGAAATAAGAGTTCACTGATAAAAATTGTACACTTCTGAAGAAGAGAAAAGAAAAAAAAAGTTGGGTGAAGTCTTTAATCATCTGAGTTACAAAAAGAAACAAATTAATATATGAAGCCAGACCTGTAATTCTCAGACAGACATTTTAGTCTAGTCAAAATCACAAATCTTAATGCATTCCTAATAGGATCAAACTAGATAAACTGAACATTCAATGAATCAAAATGAAAAATAGTTAATTTCAGTTTGTCTAGTAATGGGATAAACTAATTTATCTGGGGTTGCTGAAACTATCATGTCTATAATGTAGATTAAAGTTTACATAGGTTAAGTTATTCATGGATATTTTAGTTGACAAAACTATATATTTTTAATAATTTATAAACAATGCTAACAATTTGTTTATTTATTTATTTTCTTTTTTTTTTTTTTTTTTGTCATTACAAAGCTGTTTATGGTCAGGAAGTGTAAACATGTTACTTTCCCTTTGGTTCTCTAAAATTCAGTAAAAGGTAATCATTTACCTGCTTGAACTGAAGCCAAAGTCCCATCAAGAAGAAAAACACAAAGCAGAGCGAAGATCTTTGTCGTGACACTCGTGCACATGATTGAAACGCCTTGAAGTAGGATATGTAAAAAAAATGCAGATTTATATATTGTGCAGTTATGGAAAATAGCAGGTAATGTCCCAGATAGCAAAACACCTTTTGGGCCAAATGTGGCTGGTAGCTATCACATTTGGCCTAGTTATGGCATACCTGTGCACATATGGGCCAAACTCTCATCATATATGTTTGCTTTAGAATTGGAGGTCATTTTCATTTGGATGACTACTTGTATTGAGATATATGACCCAGATGACAGCACACATATGTGGCTTGGCTACAGCAGACTGTGGAATATGTTAAATTATGGTTAATATTTGGTTTATACTTGGAAAAACACATGTGACCTGTTATAGTCATGTATGTTTATAGGTTTGTGGCAGTCCACATCTCAGTCTACTCAACACTATTGGATGGTATTGGATTTTTATTTGAACTCCTATTGGTGGATACAGATACAACTTAAATACAGATATTTCCATTTTTATTTTTCCCCATCTCTGCTCTCACAGCCTTTGCCAAACAAAATCTAAATAGCTAAAGTGCTGATTTTGATGTGGTTTCGATCAGAATCTTGGCCAACCCTGGCCCCACACTACATAGCCTAACAGCCAATCACATCGATATTCAGTTGAGCTAGATTTTATTTTTCCTTTTTTTTTTTTTTCCTTTTTTTTTTCTTACCACTCACACCTGGAAACATTTTAACATGTATATAGTTTTCGTGCTATCAATATGCAAGGTATTGAAATCGCTTTTTACTTTATTTTCACTTTTGATTTTGTGTTTAACATGCACTCTGTGTAAAGAATGTTTGTCATTGAGCACAAGATTGAGCAACAAATCCTCCAGGGTGGTTTGTCAGTTATCTCGCCTTACCCTCGACTCATGAATAGGCAAATCTGACTCCTGCTCATGTTGGATGCAGGGTTGCCAAAGGTTGCAGAAATAAGATTTCAATGAAATACTTGTATTAAAATATTTTGCATTCTACCTATGATAAAACTGTACTGGATGTTAGGTTTTGTGAAGGCCACTGGTAGAAAGCCTTTGAGCTGTGTTTATGTGCATAACAGTGACTATAAAATGTGTATTTTTTTGTTTAATATGGAAATGACAGATATGAGCTTTTATATTTGGGATATGGTCATGCTGTTTTGGGCTGTTCTTGACTGACCATTGGGCTAGTCACACAGACCTAATTGTCTCATGAACCCCAAAGCAACTTCAGGCAAATAGTGTTATATCATATCTAAATGAATTCTGATTTTATTCAGTCTAGGAGTAATTGTCCTCTAAAACAACGAGGAATGAGTTTGCCTGTGCAATACTCCAAATTGTATACATTATTATATCTGATATTTATTCTAATGTCACAAATAACATATGGTTTATTGGCTTTTATATGAAACTTCTATTGTGTATTGTTGCAACCAGTAAGTGCTGTTTGAAGTTTTCTTCTAGAATGAGCATTTTTATCAGGCTCCTGTATAGGTTCAGTTATTTTGCTTCACTGGCAAAGAAAATAATCTTCATTCCCATTAATTTACTGAACCTGCACGTAGGAGCCTAATTTTTTAACCAGCACTTAAGGTTTTTTTTTTTTTTTTTTTTTTGGTTTCTATATTTAGATTGTGTTCTCTAGTGTAGTTGTTCACCTGTAGTTTTTTTTTTTGGCAAATCTACTTTTCCACAAAGAAATGCATGTTCAGTGAAGCTCCTCCCTCAACAATTACACATTCAACAAAATGCTGGAATATTCCCAACAGTTTACAAGTGAAGAGCTGAAATCTGCAAGGACTGAATTTATTCAAGAGGACAGAGATAAGATGAGAGATCCAGAATGAAACACACTGAAGAACAAACAGGTTTGTGTTCATTCTTTATTAATGAAGCTGGACATGCTGCGTTGTGTGATTTTCACTAAAATATTTAACTAATAATTTACTTTTTTTCTATAAACATCAATTGCTTTTCGTTTATATGTGCAGATCGGCTTTTTTTGTAAATAAATAAATAAACAAAAGAAACAGCGCACCTTGTACACGCATCAAGTAATTTTCCCCGTATTATTTTCCTCCTCTCGACGCTTCACACTCCAGTCCAGCGGGTGGCGCTAAAACACATACGTTTGTTTGACAAACACCATTAAATCTTAGAGGAAAAAGTTTAGTTTCACCGCGCTCTCTGTTGTTTTATCGTGATACTGTTTTAAAACAGACTGTTAGAAATGTTGTTTCTGTAAATACAAAAAAATACAGTTTTTGAATCAGGTCAATAAATGCTTGTAATATTCTCATCCTCATAGTCGTGATTAAGTTTTGAAGCAAGCAGGAATATCAGGAGGAGAATCAGCTGAACTGAGATCTGCTGCTGTGAAGATGGTGTTTGTTAAAGAGGAAGGAGAGGAGGACACGAGTGAACCAGAACCCTGGAGAATAAAACAGGAACCAGAACCCCTAAATATAAAACAGGAGGAAACAGAACCCTTGAGAATTAAACACGAGGAAAGAGGAGGTTGGTGTTTATACTTCATTCATCTTTAATGACTGTTTATGGTATGGTAGGCTTACAAAGCCTTTAAATTCTGCTCAGAATTCTGTTATGAACAGATCAAACCATGCTAATGCAGAAACCCAGAAACAGTAACACTAACTATAAACATGGTGTTGTGGCAGAAATAGTACAATGTTATTACATCATTAATTTAAGGGTTTGTACATCCTTTTGAGAGAAAATCACAAAACATTAAATATTTGCAGTTCAAATGCTTAATTTTTCAGCAGTTCATTTTCAGGAGGGCTAATGGTTTAATCTTGAGATTAGCTTTGTGCACAAGCCAATGAAACTCATCTTTCTGTCTAAAGAAAAATTATATAAAATGGTAAAGTACTGTTCGTTCATACACACACACACACACACACACACACACACAAAACAATACATTTATCTCTTATTTGACATAATATCAATGTACTTAACAAAGAAATCGCTGTAAATTGCAGAAATGTGTTGATTTCTGAAGGGTGCCAAAACACCAAAGTTTTTGGGTGTCTTTTCATAAAACACCCTGAGACAGCATGCACATGACTGGTGCTAACTCAGCATTGCCAAATGTGATTTGTATGCAATAAAAATGCCAAGGAATTAACAAATCACTGGATTGGTTAAAATAATGATTTTTTTAATTTGACTTCAAATTTGAAAGTGGGCTTACAAGCTACACTTACCCTACTTCATGTAGGCTATATAGCCTAGTCTAAAAACAAAACAATGCAACAATGCATTGTTGTTTTTTACAATGTTTTTGTAAAATCACAAAACACCAAACTTTTCTTCACTTTGCGCCTGAAATGCATTATAATCACTGAAGTTGTTCTGCATTATACTACAGAAAAAAATATTTTCGTAAGAGTAGAATATATTAATTTTCTACTTCAAAATTAGATTTTGCACGTTACCAATGTTAATAAAAGTAATAAAAGTGAAATATTTTTGCATGCTTCCCAATTAAAGCTGAGTGCCTTACTGTTGAATGTTTATTACCAAGAACCAGACATGTAATATTTTTAGTAACTGCACTTATTAATGCAAACATTTAGTAATTTTATGATGAAATTAGCTTTATTTTTGATACCCCATGCACCAGTGCTACCAAGTCTGCATGTGGCGCCACCATCTGTAAAACTGTTACATCAGGGTCCACTTTTTCACTATTTGTACTTTTATTTCAGAAATGATTAAAGAAAAAGAGGAGAATGAAGAATCAAGTGAAGTTAAGGAGGAAAATCAGGTCAAAACTGAAGAAAAACCTTTGAGTTGCTCTCAGACCAAACAGAAAGATTTAAAGAAAAGAAGAGCCAAGAAATCTTTCACCTGCACTCAGTGTGGAAAGATTTTTACATGCAAAACAAGTCTTGAGCGCCACGTAAAAATTCATATTGGAGAGAAACCATTCGCTTGTGATCAATGTGGGAAGAGTTTTACACCATCAGCAAACCTTAATGATCACATGAAAATCCACATTGGAGAGAAGCAGCACACATGCAATCAATGTAGCAGAATGTTTTTATGGGATTCAGTTCTGAAGAAACATTTGAAAGTTCATTCAAATGAGAAGCCACATTCATGCCATTTGTGTGGTAACAGTTTTTTACGCATACGAAATTTGAAAGTACATCAGAAAATACATACTGGTGTGGGAAAGTACATGTGCCATGAGTGTGAAAAGACTTTTACTTCAGCAAACTATTTAAAACTGCATGAGAGAATCCACACAGGAGAAAAACCTTATATGTGTTTACACTGTGACAAGAGATTCAGTCAGTCAGTACATCTGAAAAGACACAATAGGATCCACACTGGAGTCAAACCTTATAAGTGTTCACACTGTGACAAGAGATTCAGGCGGTCAACACATGTGAAAACACATGAGAGGATCCACACTGGTGAGAAACCTTACAAGTGTTCACACTGCAACAAGAGATTCAGTGATTCAGGAGACCTAAAAAGACATGAAAGGATCCACACTGGAGAAACCTTATATGTGTTCACACTGTGGAAAGAGATTCAGTCAGTCAGTACATCTGAAAAGACACAGCAGGGTCCACACTGTAGTGAAACCTTATAAGTGTTCACACTGTGACAAGAGATTCAGTCTTTTAGCACATCTGAAAACACATGAAAGGATCCACACTGGAGAGAAACCATATAAGTGTTCACACTGTGACAAGAGATTTGGTCGGTTAACACATCTGAAAACACACGAGATGATCCACACTGGAGAGAAAACTTACAAGTGTTCACATTGTGACAAGAGATTCAACAGGTCAAGCAACCTGAAACGACATGAGAGGATCCATATTGGAGATAAACCTTATAAGTGTTCACACTGCGACAAGAGATTCAGAAGATCAGGAGAGCTAAAAACACATGAGAGAATCCACAATGGACTGAAACCTTATAAGTGTTCACACTGTGACAAGATGTTCAATAATTCATCACATCTGAAAACACATGAGATGATTCACACTGGAGAAAAACCTTATAAGTGTTCACACTGTGACAAGAGATTCGGTCGGTTAACACATCTGAAAACACACGAGATGATCCACACTGGAGAGAAAATTTACAAGTGTTCACATTGTGACAAGATATTCAATAGGTCAGGAAACCTGAAACGACATGAGAGGATCCATATTGGAGATGAACCTTATAAATGTTCACACTGCAACAAGAGATTCAGTAGATCAGGAGAGCTAAAAACACATGAGAGAATCCACAGTTGAGTGAAACCTTATAAGTGTTCAAACTGTGACAAGAAATTTAGTAATTCATCACATCTGAAAAGACATGAGAGGATCCACACTGGAGTGAAACTGTATCACTGCACTGCAAATGAGAAGTGTTTCATCTTATCTTATCCAAGGTGTAGGCTAAAGTCAATTGTGTCAACACATATTGAAACATTCAAATAAAAAGTTATTGTGTGAACATTGCTGATTATTGCCTTTTATTTGGTTAAGTTAATAGTGTTTGTGGTCACAGTTTCATTTGGGGATCCTTTATGTCAGATACCACCAATAGTGATTATTTGAATGTTTTATTGGTACAACATGACACTGAGTTGTTATAAAAGAGAAGTGACATTGTTTAATGGTGCCAGGAACCCATGAATCAGCTTTTTGAACCGGTTCAATGAGCCAATCTGTCTGAAAAGAACTGGTTTGTGGAAATTTAATCGGACTTTGCATCACTATTTTTAGTGTATCTCTGTGTCAGTGTATATGTATAACCCATCACTATTTGTAAGTCAGTAAGAGGGAGAGATCCATCTCATTTCATTTTTACTTTCAGTAATTTTGAATTGATGTTTTGGTCTTTGTTTTATATATCTGAATAAAGCTTTTAAAATGAATTGAACTGAAAGTCTTTATTGTCATTGTATTTTTCTGCATACAATGAAATTAGCATTGCTCCAGACTGGTGTTAGAAAATGAACATGCAGACAATATTACACTGAGCAATCTGAGTACAGTGAGCATCAGTGGCGGCCCTAGGCAAGATAATTATTATGGGTCCCACTAGTGTAAAAACTGTCATAAAAAGTGATGAGAAAGCACATAAAATGACTATTTCAATATTTAAGTCTAAATGTGTATTAATTGTAACACATTCAACAAACATATGTAATAAAAAATAGGAGTGCAAGTTAGCAAGTTGGTGCAAGTTAGAGTAAACAGATACAAATGAAACAAATAAGAAAATATTAAAATTATACATAAAAACTAAATAGAATAAATGGATAATAAACAGCATAAACTTACTATTATTCATGAATGATAAGAAATGCAAGATGTTCTTCTTGTTTTTAACACCTGATTTATGATCACCCAAAAACAAATATGATTATATAACTAACACAGTAGAGAAGGAAATGTGAAATACAGTCATTATTTTTGTTTTCTTTGCACAAAAAAGTATTTTTGTAGCTTCATAAAATTACAGTTGAGCCACTGATGTCACATGGACTATTTTGTTGACCATCTTGATACTTTTCTTGACCTTGAAAGTGGTAGTACCCTGGCTGTCTTGCTCTTGGATTTCATTAAAATATCTTAAATTGTGTTCCGAAGATGAATGAAGGTCTGAGGGATTTGAAACAACATGAGGATGAGTAACAGCATCAGTTAAAATAGACTATTACAACATTTAAAAAATAAATTTAAAAAGATTTCTGTAATCCTTATTCATGGTCACTAAAGGTACTTCTGTCTCTATATTTAATCTATATTTAGATTTAAAGCATACAGTACAGTATTTAAAGAAAACATCCTTTTAAAATAAGCTGCATGCAAATATCCACAATATCCATTGAGATGAAGATAAATATTGCTGTAATCTGGCCTGTTATTAGTAAAAAGTGTTTTATTCTAATATTGTTTCCAGCACTATTTATTTATAAAACTCACCAGCTTATCTTGCACAGATGATCTGAAGAAGAATCACAGTAGGAGCAGCAAACGCTGCAAACTCCACAAGAATCACAGTCACTGCAGGAAAGATGTGTGGACATATGAGAGAGAGGATTATGAGAAAAATCCAGACTCCACCTGTGAAACTTGTAATGAGATCAAAGGTATAAATTCTTGACAAAGAACTGCAGATTGACTGTTTCAGCATTAATGAACTGCATGTACAGGTACATCTCAGTAAATTAGAATGTTGTGGAAAAGTTCATTTATTTCAGCAATTCAACTCAAATTGTGAAACTTGTGTATTAAATAAATTCAGTGTACACAGACTGAAGTAGTTTAAGTCTTTGGTTCTTTTAATTGTAATGATTTTGTCTCACACTTAACAAAAACCCACCAGTTCACTATCTCAACAAATTAGAATATGGTGACATGCCGATCAGCTAATTAACTCAAAACACCTTCAAAATGGTCTCTCAGTTTGGTTCACTAGGCTACACAATCATGGGGAAGACTGCTGACCTGACAGTTGTCCAAAAGACAATCATTGACACCCTTCACAAGGAGGGTAAGCCACAAACATTTATTGCCAAAGAAGCTGGCTGTTCACAGAGTGCTGTATCCAAGCATGTTAACAGAAAGTTAAGTGGAAGGAAAGTGTGGAAGAAAAAGACGCACAACCGACCGAGAGAGCCGCAGGTGAACTTCACAAGGAATGGACTGAGGCTGGGGTCAAGGCATCAAGAGTCACCATACACAGACCGGTCAAGGAATTTGGCTACAGTTTTCGTATTCCTCTTGTTAAGCCACTCCTGAACCACAAACGATGTCAGAGGCGTCTTACCTGGGCTAAGGAGAAGAAGAAATGGACTGTTGCCCAGTGGTCCAAAGTCATGAGCAAGTTTTGTATTTCATTTGGAAACCATGGTCCTAGAGTCTGGAGGAAGGATGGAGAAGCTCATAGCCCAAGTTGCTTAAAGTCCAGTGTTAAGTTTCCACAGTCTGTGATGATTTGAGGTGCAGTGTCATCTGCTGGTGTTGCTCCACTGTGTTTTGTGAAAATCAAAGTCACTGCACCCGTTTACCAAGAAATTTTAGAGCATTTCATGCTTCCTTCTGCTGACCAGCTTTTTAAAGATGCTGATTTCATTTTCCAGCAGGATTTGGCACCTGCCCACACTGCCAAAAGCACCAAAAGTTGGTTTAATGACCGTGGTGTTGGTGCACTTGACTGGCCAGCAAACTCACCAGACCTGAACCCCATAGTGAATCTATGGGGTATTATCAAAAGGGAAAATGAGAAACAAGAGACCAAAAAATGCAGATGAGCTGAAGGCCATTGTCAAAGAAACCTGAGCTTCCATACCACCTCAGCAGTGCCACAGACTGATCACCTCAATGCCACACCGAATTGAGGCAGTCATTAAAGCAATAGGAGACCCTACCAAGTATTGATATATACAGTAAATGAACATACTTTTCAGAAGGCCAACAATTCACTAAAAATGTTTTTTTTTTTGCATTTATTTTTTTATTGGCCTTATGAAGTATTCTGATTTGTTGAGATGGTGGGTTTTTGTTAAATGTGACCCAAAATCATCACAGTTAAAAAACCAAAGACTTAAACTACTTCAGTCTGTGTGCATTGAATGTATTCAATATGAGTTTCACAGTTTTACTTGAATTACTGAAATAACTTTTCCACGACATTCCAATTTATTGAGATGCACCTGTAAAGACGTGTCGTACCTCTGAATAATGATCCAGCAGTCTTACTGTCTTCAGTTTCTCCTGAATCTGTGACCATGTCTGTTTGTTCAGTTCAAACATAATGAACATATTAACCAAACATAATCAATATCACATCATACTTGAGCTTCACATCACAGAAACAATAAACGTATCACATAACTTGGTCTAAAACAATGCACACGACAAAGAGGATAAAGTTCAACAGTCTTTAACACTTTCACTGGTGAGTTTAAAATATTCTATCTGACCCCCCAGAGTGATTTTTTTTAGGCGACCGTTATTTTAGAACGTTCACTTTATTGTTTCCATGGTGACGCATCATGATTGACACCGCAGCCACTATGGCGCTGTACCACAGACGTATCGCTTTTATTTAGTTTTTCCTTTTTTATTCAAAATATTCACACAATTGCTTACCACGTCTTCAGCTATCTGATATTCCGATTCATGAATACGTGTAAGTGACTGTATTTTGCCGTTTTGAAACCTTTATAAATGATCTGGATCGTGATCTATAACGTGAGATGGGCGCCGCCATGTTTGTTCGCGCTGCCGTTCAGAGAGTCCTGTCAGCCGGATTTACAGCACGTAAATTCACCAGTTTCTCCCGATATACATGCAAGTAAGTAGCTGGTGAAGTGGGAAAGGAATGGAGTGAATTATATCGTTACTTACATTATGTGTATCTGATATAAATCAAACACGTCGGCAAATTATACTTGAATGGATTGTTATTGCTGCTTCCATAGACATTCGTGTGTATTTTACAAACTCTAAAAGTATTGTTTTACTAATAATTATGTGTATTTAAATTCCTGAAACCTAAAATAAACGTTAAGGCACAGAAAATAGAATCCCATATGTGGGACCGTACCGCTCAAAGGGTTAATGAATCCACACAGAGGATAATACAGGGCAGGCAGGCAGGAGACATACGTATAACATTAACAACAATGGACGAGGGAGCACAGGACAGACTACAATTTACATACTAAAGCAAATTAAGATAATTAATGACACATACCTGAACCACATAACACAATCAAACAAGAGGGAAAACTAGGTCACTGAGCACATGAGGAAGGAAAACACAACAAACAGTCCTGGGGTGTGACAGTTCCTCCCCCTCCCGGAAAATACAACCTCACACCGCAGAGACAAAGGGAAAGACAGGAGACGGCAGAGGGATGGTGACAAGGGATGGCAGAAAGGCAGGCAGACAATTTTGTTGGAGGTTCAGGAGGAGGACAGACACCCAGAGTAGGGCGATGAACAGAGTCCAGGGTGGAGGCGACAAAGGGAGGAGCCAAGAAGAAGACAGGAGGGACTCGGAGCAGGAGGAGTCAGGCGGGACGCAGGCTGCAGCCATGAGTGTGACCCACGGTGAAGCCAACGGAGGGAGGATTCATGGTGGAGGAAGGGCTGACAACGCCATGGGGTCGACCGGCGGTGGCGGAACAAGTGGTGGTGGAGCCCAAGGTGGAGAGCCAATGAGCCAGGGTGACGGCGAGAATCCGGAAGGCAGCGGTGGAGCCGAAGCGACAGAGAACCAAGGTGGCGCCAGAGAGAAGGAGGAGCCTGACAGAGCTGGAGGGATGGAGGAACAAGCCACAGCCAAACAAGGGAGTCCCGAGGTGGCAGATGTTTGATGACTGTCCAAGGTGGAGCCAGAGGAACAAGGATACGTGGTGGAGCTGGTGGACTGATGGGCCACATTGGAAAGAAGGAAGAGGGCCAAGGCGGAGTCCGGGACTCAGAGGCTGGAGACGGAGACAAGGGACCCTTCAGCTACAATGCAGATGGAGACTAGCAGACCTGCAGTGATCCCACTGTACAGATGGTGGGCTGAGGGTGACCAGAGGGGCTGCCAGGAGACAGCAGTGGTGATGGTGATGACTGGTGCAAAGGTGGTGGGAGAGGGAGGCTGGGCTGGATTTTAGGATGCTCTGAGGGCTTAGGGATGATGTGTGCTGCCCATACACACCACAAGGCTACTCCCAGTACCAGGAGAGCCAGCAATAGGGGAATGACCTCTGTGGTAATTTCAGGACAGGCAGATACAAATGGCCTGTATGGCTGAAACAGGACTGACAAAAAGCTCAGGAAAAGGTGGGAGGAGAGCTGGCTGCTTGGCATATATATCCATATTGAAATGAAGCTCACCCTCAGCCATGGTGCAGTGGGCAGAGCTTCCCTCCACGTTCTCATTGTCCATCATGCTCTCCCTAGTGGCAAGCACTGTATAGCTGGCTCTTGCACCTAGTCAGACATAACCTGAAGCTCTAGCTCCAAGGTGATCCTCAGCACTTTTGCTCCATTAGGCAATGGCTCATTGGTAGGGTTGCAAAAAATTAAAAATTTACAGTAAATTTTGGAAGCATTCAAAAAATTTGAAAACTTTCCAGGATTTTTTGGTATATTCCAGGGATTTTTTGAAAGTTTCCAAAAAATTACCAGAAATGATGGTGGGCTAGGCTCTCTGTCTGGCTGTGTTCTGGATCAGGGCTGGACACTCTCCAGACACTGGATGATCGCCTCACTCCAGCTCAGTCCAGTGTGGTGTCTGAGAGGTCAACGGGGCCATGCTAATTTGTCAACATCCAGAACATTGAGTTCAGCGTAGAGTCGTCGAACAGCATTAAAGCAGTCAGCTGACATAACTCATTGGCAAACCCCATGATGGGAAGGTCTTTAGGGGCTAGGGCGGTGAAGCGTGCAGCAACATCCATGGTGAAAAAAAAAACAAAACAAATCAAAAACAAACGAAAAATTTTCAACACACACAAACAACAACAGGGAAAAGGTGCTGCTTTACTTTTGTCCTTTTGTGTCCTGTATTCTGTCACATAATGTCGTCAAAAACAATGCGCATGACAAAGAGGATAAAGTTCAACAGGCTTTAATTAATCCACACAGAGGGTAATACAAGGCAGGCAGACATGAGACACACATATAACATCAACAATACCGGATGAGGGAGTATAGGAAAGACTACATTTTACATATTAAAGCAAATAAGGATAATTAATGACACACACTTGAACTAAAAAACACAATCAAAGAAGAAGGAAAACTAGGTCACAGGAGCACATGGGGAATGAAAACACAACAAACAGTCCTGGGGTGTGACAAAATGAACTTGCGCTGCCTTATGAGTCCATCATCTATTACCATGTTATCAATCTCAAGGTGTTAGGCAAAACCGATGGTTTTTACCAATTTTACCAAATAAAAAAAAAAAATCTATTGACACTTTAAAATAATCTTTCTGTCCAATGTGATCTTTTTCTCATTTATTGATTTATGTGTGTGTAAAGTGTGACATTTTGGGACAATCTTGCATGGACACTGAAATGTAGAATATTTATGAATTGACAGCATCTAAAACCTACAGCCTTATATGAAAACATTATAAATGCAGAAATGTTTATCAATCCTTTGAGGTTTCAATGCTGAACTCATAAATTAGCAGGTTGATGTTATTGTGGTCAGTTCATTTGTGACAAAACAACTGTAAATGAGTGAAGTGAGAGACTGCTGATGTGTGTCAGTGATGATGAACCTTGTGCAGGAGCTGCTGCTGTAGTTTGTCTTGAAGTCATCTCAGAGTTTGTTCTGCTGACTGGAATCAGTGTTGAAGTGACTGGAGCTGCAGAAGATGAACATTAACATCATAATATTGTAGGACAACAACATATTTACATGCTTGATCATTACATGACAAACAGTCTGTTTCTCATCAATGTTTACTGTGGCAGTTGATGTGAAGAGACGTGTTACTATATTCATGCCTTCTTTATATGAGAGTGAAATCTTAAAGTGGTCATCAGACACTTTTACATGTTGTTTGAACACTAATGTTTGTTGGCAGTGTATGTACAAATCTACGCTATAATGATACAAATCCATGCAGTGGTTTTTAACTAATCTGTAAAATTCGTGTCGCTCCCACGATAGTTGATTGACATTAACTCTTACGTCACACCCGCCTAAATCAGCTGTAACAGTCCAACCTCCATTTTTTCGATGCTGGAGCAGGGATGTAAGTTAGACAAGAGTTTCTCCAACTGAGTGATTGAGGTGTTGTGTTGCTGGACGTAATAATGAACATAGTGGTCGTCATTTACGCCCCAACATCTGAGCCACTGAAGATGCAGTTTGTTTGTGAAGGGAATGCACCTCCCGATCTACATATATCTGTCTGTGTTCGCACAAATCATTTTTATGCAGCTTTTCTTACAGCAGAAGTGAATATAAGTTTTTTATTATTATTATTATTATTATTATTATTATTATTATTATTATTCTTTGCTATTGCCTTTCCTAATAGCACGCTAGTTAGCAAGTTCAGCAGCTAAACACAGCTAAAGTAAACCGGCTCATTACTCCACAGAGAGAAGAGAGGGGTGGGGCAAGCAGAGCTCATTAACATTTAAAGCAACCTCGACCAGAACAGGATGATTTTTGCAGAGCTAATTTGGCAAGGTAAAAAGGGTGTTGTTTTACACTACCATTGAGAATTTTTAACCAAAGTATATTATAGATTTTTAAATGTTCTAGGAACAATGAAAAGGTTTGCCCGGTGCAAAAGCCTCTATTACACAAGGTAAATAGGGGAAACAATCAAATGTGAAAAAATGCCATTGAGAAAGTTTTCACAAATCAGGTGCTATTTAAAACATTTTGTTATTGACACATACACATTGAAACAGCCATTAAACATTAAGAACATCTATTTTCCACTACAGGTTTGACACTCCAAAAACAAACAAAAACAAAAACAACAACAACAAAAACTCTTAAAAGGTTACTCCACCCCAATATGAAAATGTTGTCATTAATCACTTACCCCAATGCTGAACTCATAAATGCTGAACTCATAAATGCTGAACTCATAAATTAGCAGGTTGATGTTATTGTGGTCAATTCAATTGTGACAAAACAAGTGTAAATGAGTGAAGTGAGAGACTGTTGATGTGTGTCAGTGATGATGAACCTTGTGCAGGAGCTGCTGCTGTAGTTTGTCTTGAAGTCGTCTCAGAGTTTGATCTGCTGACTGGAATCAGTGTTGAAGTGACTGGAGCTGCAGAAGATGAACATTCAGATCATAATATTGTAGGACAACAACATATTTACATGCTTGATCATTACATGACAAACAGTTTATGTTTCATCATCAGTGTTTACAGTGGCAGTTAATGTGAAGAGATATGTTACTATATTCATGCTGGCACAAATGGGGTCTATCTGGCTCCCTCTAACCGCCACCAGCGGGAACTATCTCCGGACTTTTAACTCACTACATTTCCCACAACCCCGTACCTAGGACTCCCACTTCCTGTTCCGGGGCTTCCGGGTCACTTGCTCTCTGTCGGCCATTTATAGATCGCCATGCTGGCTTGTACAAATTATTAGCCATCAAGTTAGCTCTCGAGGAGTGGTGGCATTGGCTCGAGGGCACCAAACAGATGCACTCTCACGCATCCATGAACCTGACATGTCCACCAACTCCTCTGAAACCACATTACCCACTTCCATGATTGTTGCACCCGTGACCTGGGACATTATGACAGAAATTTCAGAGGCTCAAACCCAGGACCCTACTCCAGCCAATTGTCCTGATATACTCACCTATGTTCCCCTCAACCTACGACCACGAGTTCTAGCCGAGGTCCATTCCGTACCCAGCTCGGGTCATCCTGGAATTGAGGCTACCCTTCACCTGCTCAGCAACCGGTTCTGGTGGCCTACCCTACGCCCAGATACCATCAATTTCATCAAGAACTGCTCCATTTGCAACACTACCAAGGTTCCTCACTGTTTGCCTACCAGCCTTCTCCAACCTCTGCCTGTGCCTCAGCGTCCCTGGTCCCACATTACTGTGGACTTTATCACTAATCTTCCTCCCTCCAACGGACACACTACCATCCTCTCAGTTGTCGACCGTTTTTTCCAAGGGCTGCCGTTAAATCCCCTTTCCTAAGCTCCCAACAGCTATGGAGACGGCCGAACTCATGTGCAATTGGGTCTTCAGATTTTACGGCCTACCAGAAGACATCGTATCAGACTGTGGACCCCAGTTTACCTCTCGACTTTCGTCAAGTTTCTTCCGCCTCCTAGGAGTCAACGTAATATCCCCTTTTTCAAATCAAGCTATTCTGTCACACTGACAGAGGCCGCTCCCACAATAGTTGATTGACATTAACTCTTACGTCACACCCGCCTAAATCAGCTGTAACAGTCCAACCTCCTTTGTTTTTATGCCAGAGCAGGGATGTAAGTTAGACAAGAGTATCTCCAATTGAGTGATTGAGGTGTTGTGTTGCTGGACATAATAATGAACATAGTGGTCATCATTTACTCCCCGACATCTGAGCCGCTGAAGATGCAGTTTGTTTGTGAAGGGAATGCACCTCCCGATCTACATATATCTGTCTGTGTTCGAACAAATCATTTTTGATGCAGCTTTACTTACAGCAGAAGTGAGTATAAGGCTGTGTTCACACTTGGCGTCTTTTTTGACAAGAAAAAGTTGACATCGGCGCTTTTTAGTAAAAAAAAAAGAAGCTGGCAGCGTTGCAGCCGAGGGCATCTTTTGTTGCTATAACAACAGCTGCAATCATATGAATCTCGAGAAAAGGGGAAGCTCGCTCTTGCGCTGGTGTTTTATTATTATTATTATTATACGGGATCGGGAAGGATCTGTGAGCCGAGACTGGAAAAAGAGACGCCCGAAGCGCAGCGGCGTTCATGTTAACTTCGCGGCTCCGATAGCCTTGTGGGCAGCGCGTCGGTTTTTAAAGTTAACGGGGAGGAGAATGTCGGTTAACAACAATAAAATAAAAGTCCGGCACCGTCTCCATTTTTCTTGCTGTTCTTGTTGTTATGGAAACGACAGGTCTCGCTACTCGCTTGTCATTGGTCAGCTGTCAAAAAGGCGCTTGACGTAGGGTGTTCTTTTCAGAAAAGTTGAACTTTTTTCAACTTGAAAAGACGCTCTGAGCTGCAGAAAAAGACGCCGGCGGTGGCGTTTAAAAAAAGCGCTCATGACTTTTTTGAAAAGACGGTTTACTCCATAGAATTATAATGTAAAACAGACGCTGGCAGTTTGAAAAAAGACGCCAAGTGTGAACGTAGCCTAAGGTTTTTTTTTTTTTTTTAATTATTCTTTGCCATTGCCTTTCCTAATAGCACGCTAGTTGGCAAGTTTAGCAGCTAAACGCAGCTAAAGTAAACCGATTATTACTCCAGAGAGATGAGAGGGGCGGCAACCTCGACTAGAACAGGATAATTTTTGCAGAGCTGATTTTGGCAAGGTAAAAAGGGTTTTGTTTAAACTATCACTGAGAATTTTTAACCAAAGTATATTATAGACTTTTCAATAGTTCTAGGAACAATGAAAAGGTTTGCCCGGTGCAAAAGCCTCTATTATTACACAAGGTAAATAGGGGAAACAATCAAATGTGAAAAAATGCCAATGAGAAAGTTTTCACAAATCAGGTGCTATCTAAAACATTTTGTCATTGACACATACACATTGAAACAGCCAATAAACATTAAGAACATTTATTTTCCACTACAGGTTTGACACTCCAAAAACAAACAAAAACAAAAACAACAACAACAACAAAAACTCTTAAAGGGTTACTCCACCCCAATATGAAAATGTTGTCATTAATCACTTACCCCAATGTCATTCCAAACCTGTCTTCGGAACACAGTTTAAGATATTTTGGATGAAAACCGGGAGGATTTTGACTGTCCCATTGACTGCCAGGTCAATACCAATGTCAAGACCCAAAAAAGTAAGAAAGGCATCGTCATAATAATCCATCTGCCATAGTAAGAACTTCTGGGCCAAATGTGGCTGATAGCTGTCACATTTAGCCTAGGTATGGCATGGCTGGGGACATATTGGCCAAACTTTCACCATATATGCTTTGCCATGGCTTTAGAATTGGAGGGAATTTTCTTTTGGATGACTATTTGTATTGAGGTATAGCCCAGATGACCGCACACAACTGAGAGTCATATATGGCTTGGCTATGGCACACCACAGAATATGGTAACTTATGTTGAATATTTGGCTTTTACTTGGAAAAACACAAATAACATGTGGCAGGTTTGTGGCAGTCCACATCTCAGCCAGTTCATTCATTTTTCCTGTATTCCAATTGGTGGATAACTGAAAATTTGAAAATATGTCCGTTATTTCCCGCTCTACTCCCTCTTTACAACAGCACCCTTTGCCCAGACACACTATTGTTCAGGTAAGTGCAGTTTTGGTGTTTTAAATGTTTTTTAGGGTTGTTTTTCCTGTCAGTACAAGCAGCAGCACAGAGAGCAACTGAATGTGATCATTCCTTTCTCTTTTCTAATTATAACGCAAATTAAATGCGAACGAATATCTCGTCTCATTTAATCTCAAACGATTTTGCAACTGTGGAAAAATGGCAATAAAACAGCATTAACTTTACCTCAGGCAACACATTCGATGTCCACAGCTTGTTACTTTGCTAGAAAACTGGCAATGTGCAATTTACATGTTTGAATACTTTCATTTATGTGTATTATTATGTCTAAAAATAGTTTGTTATTTGAGTAGAAAAGTTTTACTAATCTAAAAAGGGCTACACAGTAGCACTCATGTCATGGCTTTGTGAGACTTATTAAAAGTATCCATTATTGTATATTAATTTACTAATTTGACACCATAGCATACTTCTGTCCATCACTTCCCGTTTGTTGCAGTCGCACGCTTAGAGTTTGAGCTCCGTCGAGTTAATTTCTTATTGTCTGTTTTTCAATTCAAAATCAATTTTATACACCATCATTCTCGTTTCTTATAACGTGTGAATAAACCCCCTATTGTATTCTACAACTAAAACATCCGGATTGGTTTGTTATCACTAGTTTTGTTTTGATTCCCCGAGTTGCTAGCTAATAGCCCGTTAGCAGCACCAGCGTGGTTGCCGCTAATCCTGCTTGCATTGTTTACACACTGCTTACACACATTACCATTGTTTACTCACTGTTACTTGCTTTAATGGCGAATTTGTGTCCACCTTTGAGTGCAGGTGAGGACACGTTCGAGCTGCACTCGTTGCAGCTCGAGCTGGAGGCCGTGGAGAAGCAGATCCAGGAGCTGTTGGTGAGGCAGACGGAGCTGAGAGAGCGGAGGGCCGCTCTGGAGTCCTCCCAGGTGAGTATACAGCGCGATACTAACACTCTGACCACCTCTACTCCGTGTGCTTCTCTGCACAGGTCCCGTGCACCCTGGACGCGATCTTCCCAGATGTCCTTCACTCCAGCGCCGAGACACCACGGACCCTGGGTGCAGCAGCAGCGGAAGACGCGAGCCAGGCTGCCGGCCGAGGACCTCGCCCCCTCTGCCGCCTCCGGTCTTCGAGATCTCCACCCGGAACCGCTTCGCTCCCCTCCGCGAGACGGAACGTGACGCTGTGATCGTCGGAGACTCCATTGTCCGGTACGTACGTGCTACTTTAGCTAAAGGTAAAGTCCACACACACTGTTTTACTGGTGCTCGCGTTCTCTATGTTTCTGCTCAGATACGCAGATATAAGAACAGAAACTGCTCTTTGTTAATAACTGGAATCTTTTCTGGGAACGTCCTAGGCTTTTCCGTGCTGATGGCCTGCACCCCAGCAGAGTTGGAGCGGAGCTGCTGTCGGACAACATCTCCAGGACGCTACGCTCTATTTGACTATTAAGTACATTCTCAAATGATTGCTACGATGGCTTTTGTTCTGAACGCTTAAATGATAGTACTTGCACTGCCCAATCTATAAAGACTGTGTCTGTTCCTCGAATAGTGAGGTCTGTTCCTCGAATAGTGAGGTCAAAACATAAATTTAATGCAGGATCTAGAAAAAATCTGATCGTAATTAAACCAGAAAAAAGCAAAATACACGAACAGAAACCATTTTTAAAGCTTAAAAGCTTGTACTCTGCTTAACCGAAACCTGGCTAAAACCTAATGATTATATTGGTCTAAATGGGTCTACTCCACCAAACTACTACTATAAGCATGAACCCCGTCAGAGTGGTCATGGTGGTGGTGTTGCAACAATATATAGTGATATTCTCAATGTTACTCAGAAAACAGGATACAGGTTTTTAGCATGGAATTGATCTTACTGATATAGATATCGTACCTCAAAGTGATGATGTTTCTGACCATTTCCTTGTATCGTGCATGCTGCGTATCACTGATATTAACTATATGGCTCCGCGTTATCGTCTTGGCAGAACTATTGTTCCAGCCACCAAAGATAGATTTACAAATAACCTGCCTGATTTATCTCAACTGCTCTGTGTACCCCTTAATACACAGGATCTAGACAAAATGACTAGCAATATGGGCACCATCTTCTCCGATACATTAGAAGCTGTTGCCCCCATCAAATTGAAAAAAGTTAGAGAAAAATGTATTGCACCATGGTACAACAGTAATACCCATTCCCTCAAGAAAGAAACTCGTAATCTTGAGCGCAAATGGAGAAAAACTAACTTGGAAGTTTTTAGAATTGCATGGAAAAACTGTATGTCCAGATACAGACAGGCTTTAAAAGCTGCTAGGGCCGAGCATATCCGCAAACTCATAGAAAATAACCAAAAACAATCCAAGGTTTTTATTTAGCCCAGTGGCTAGATTAACAAATAACCAGACACCACCTGATCTAAATATTCCTTTACAGTTTAATAGCAATGACTTTATGAATTTCTTCACTGATAAAATAGATAACATCAGAAATACAATAACCAATGTAGATACTGTATACTGCATCTAATATGTCAACTTCTTTCGTCGCACCCAAAGAAAAACTGCAGTACTTTACTGCTATAGGACAGGAAGAGTTAAATAAACTCATCACTGTGTCTAAACCAACAACATTCCTATTAGATCCTGTACCCACTAAATTACTAAAAGAATTGTTACCTGTGTCAGAAGAACCGCTTCTCAATATTATCAACTCATCGTTATCTTTAGGTCACGTCCCTAAACCATTCAAGCTGGCGGTTATTAAGCCTCTTATTAAGAAACCACAACTAGACCCTAGTGAACTGGCAAATTATAGACCCATTTCTAATCTTCCATTTATGTCTAAAATTTTAGAGAAAGTTATATCTGCTCAACTGTGCTCATTCTTGCAAAAAAATGATATCTATGAAAATTTCAGGTCAGGTTTCAGGCCCCATCACAGCACAGAAACTGCACTTGTTAAAATCACTAATGACTTGCTTCTTGCGTCAGACCAAGGCTGCATCTCATTGCTAGTTTTACTTGATCTTAGTGCTGCGTTCGACACTATAGATCATGACATACTAATAGACTGACTACAAAATTATGCAGGTATCCAAGGACAGGCTTTAAAATGGTTTAGATCCTACCTGTCTGATCACTACCACTTTGTTTATTTAAATGGGGAGTCATCTCAGTTATCACCAGTAAAGTATGGAGTGCCACAAGGATCTGTTCTAGGTCCTCTGTTATTTTCAATATACATGCTGCCCCTTGTTAATATTATTAGAAAACACGGGATTAGTTTCCATTGTTATGCTGATGATACTCAACTATATATCTCAACAAGACCAGATGAAACTTCTGAATTATCTAAGTTAACAGAGTGCGTTAAAAATGTAAAAGATTGGATGACCAACAATTTTCTGCTATTAAATTCAGATAAGACAGAGATATTACTTAGTGGACCTAAAAACAATACACTGAATCTTTTGACTTACAATTTACAACTAGACAGATGTACTGTTACTTCTACTACAGTCAAAAGCCTGGGTGTTATATTAGACAGCAACTTGTCTTTTGAAAATCATATTTCTCATGTTACAAAAACAGCTTTCTTCCATCTTAGAAACATTGCCAAGCTGCGAAACATGTTACCTGTTTCTGATGCAGAAAAGCTAGTTCATGCATTCATGACCTCTAGACTGGACTATTGTAATGCACTACTAGGTGGTTGTCCTGCATCTTCAATAAACAAGCTACAGATAGTCCAAAATACAGCTGCTAGAGTCCTTACCAGGTCAAGAAAATATGATCATATTACCCCAATTTTAAAGTCTCTGCACTGGCTACCTATTAGGTTCCGCATCAGCTACAAAATAGCACTTCTTACCTATAAGGCACTTAACGGTTTAGCTCCTGCGTACCTAACTAGTCTTCTACCACGCTACAATCCATCACGCTCCCTAAGGTCACAAAATTCTGGACTGTTGGTAGTTCACAGGATAGCGAAGTCCACTAAAGGAGGTAGAGCTTTTTCACATTTGGCACCCAAACTCTGGAACAGCCTTCCTGATAACGTTCGGGGTTCAGACACACTCTCTCTGTTTAAATCTAGATTAAAGACTCATCTTTTTAGCCAAGCATTCAAATAACGCATCTCATAAACTTTTTCTGCAGCTATATCTGATCAAATGTTCATTATTAATCTTTTAGCTCTGGTTTAACAAACCTTCCTTTTCTTAGTTTTAACAGCAGCTACGCTAATTATGTTCCTATTTGTTCTCTGTTTTTGCCATGGGATTGACATCCCATGGTAACTAGGAATTCACAAGCTCCAGTCTGGATCCAGAACACTTAAGAAAAGATGATGCCAACCCCACAGAGGACTTCAGATGATGCCAACCCTGAAAACATACAGCACTACCGAATTCTGCTACTAATTTATAGTGTTCTTTGTCTGTTTGATTACGTCATTAATTGATCTTTACCACACATCTCTACCATATGTACATCAAGCTACTACTACATATATTGTAAAAATGTCAATTTGGTGTAAAGCTGCTTTGCAACGATATGTATCGTGAAAAGCGCTATACAAATAAATTTGAATTGAATTGAATTGAATTCTGTATACTCTATATTGTACTTCTGTTATTAAAATTTTATTATAAAAAGTTTGTGATTGAGTTTTGTGTTTAATATGTTTAACATTTACTGTGAAATGGGTATTTTAAATAAAAAAAAATAGTCATGGCATAAATGTGGTTAAATAATGTATCAACCACATGTGGGCCATGTAAGGGCCGTAGCCCTTTACAGAACTCAGCCATATAAGAATATCATATAAGGTCCAAATATCAGCCACATCTGTTTTCATGATTTTCTCATTTTGGGTTATGGAACTGTTTTGGTTTAGTTCTGGCTAAAAAGATGTGGACCAGTTTTGGGCCAGCGAACAAATAATCTGGCCCACACTTTAGCTGTTGATATGGCCCAGATCTGGGCCGAAGGAAATTTGACTGTAGTGGTTCAATCTGAATTTTATGAACAGCGTATGCTGTTTTCTGTCATCTGTGTCTCACAGATACTGTGTTTCTGTTCATATCAAAACATAAATAAACAAAGACTCAGAGAGCTGACAGAGAACAGCGTGTGCTGTTTGCGTACAGGGGATACTATCCAAAATGGAGCAATGGTGACACAGAGGAGACAAATTATTGAATAAAGGCATTATTTTTGTTTTCTTTGCATACAAAAAGAATTATTGTAGCTTCGTAAAATTATGGTTGAACCACTGATGGCAGATGGACTATTTTGACAACATCTTTCATACTTTTCTGGGTCTTGACAGTGGTATTTACCTAGCAATCAATGGGACAGTCACAAACCTCCTGGTTTTCATCCAAAATATCTTAAATTGTGTTGCGAAGACAAATGAAGCTTTTACGGCTTTGATACGACATAGGGGTAAGTCATTAATGACAACATCTTCATTTTGGGGTGGAGTAACCCTTTAAGTTAAAACATCTCATTTGTATTTTGTTTTATTTGACAATGTTATGTTTGAATTAAAAGGGTCAGATAATGTTGCTAAAAAAAGTACATTATTTGTGCATTTGGTGTAATACAATGTGTTTATGCAGTTTAAGGTTAAAAAACATTATTTTCCACATACTGTACATTATTGTTGCCCCTACTCTGCCCCTCCTTTCTGAAACACATTGATTTTATCAAAGCTCATTGTTTGAAAAGCGCTGTGTCCATTGTGATTGGCTGATTACTTTTAAGCAATGTGACAGAAATGTTATCCCCCTCACCATGTTGGGATGCTGTGTCCCGGCGCGATGAGACAAAAACAATAAAAACAATTATAATTTGGAATTTTTTTTTGCATACAGTGGGGAGATAATAACTGATTAGAATAACTTTAAGGATCTAAAATGATTAGTGAGATTGTCTTCTCACCTGAAATCCTGACAGTATATGTGACTGAGGTCTTGACTTGATTTCTGTGAGTAACTTCACATCTCCACTCTCTGTTGTCATCTTCATTCAGGAGTGTTATAGTCAGAGTGATGATACAGTGTCCTGGAGCTGATTCCTGATATCTGGAGTCTGATATTGTCAGTTTAACATCAGTCTGATTCACCCAGAACAGCTGAATTCCCTCAGAATGGATCCAATCATCACAAGAGTCTCCAGTATATGAATGCAACTGACAGTAGAGAGTCACAGAGCTGCCTGCACTGATCTCAGTCTGTGAGGATGATGAAGAGACTGAAACACAAAATAACACACAAATCACACACTTCATCATGGGAGTTTAAAATTCTGTTTAAATTGACCACATAATCATAAAATTACCATGAAGAATATGCAGAAAAACGTGTGCATCAGCTCCATGTGGTCTGCCATTCACATATTGTCGGCAGCTGTAAAATCCATAATCTTCTTTTGTGATGTTCTTGATGTTCAGAGAGCAGTCAGACCCCAGACTCAGTCTCTCATGTCTCTCAATGTCTTTCTTTTTTTCCCTCCAGCAATCAGTTCAACTGCTGCTGAATTTCTGAATCTGTTATAGCTCCATGTAGTTGATTTGCAGTCATGAAGATGATTATTACAGGGCAGACGGACATTTTCACCAGAACTGATGAACACATGAGTCTCATTCACTCCACTGGTACCTGAAACACAAGAACATTTGAGTGATCATTATGTGTTATATTAATTAATGAAGATCAATGAACAAACCCCAGTGTCAGCAGGTCATTGTCAGTGTCAGATGTCAGTGGATTCAGGAATAAAACAGTATTTGCAAATGTGACTCTGAGACCAGAACATGAACGTCAGGAAAATAAAGCATGTTCAAATTTATTCCCAGACCAGCTCTAGTAAAACATTTTCTGTTTGTGTATATTTATATTGAACTCTTTAAAGAGCATGTAGAAATGTGTTTACCTGTGAGAAGTGAAGAGAGAATGATCAGTCCCAGCAGACACAAATGACACTTATCAGCCATGTTCTCTTTCTGTCAGTCTTTCTTTCCTTAACATCATCCTCTGCTCATCAGCTTCCTGTGTTCATCTCATAAAGAGCAGCATGAGTGTCCAGATTCACACCCATCAGTCTAAGGTGGGTTCAGAGATGATCACAGTAACATGTTTTCAAACCTCAACAGTGAGATCACAGCTCTGAAAATACTACAGGAAACATGTAATGTCTCACAAAGTGTTCGGTCCACAGCCACCATGCTCAATTAAAACCAGACAAAAGTTTTCATGATGAATACACAAACTAACAAAAGTCAAGTCACACTTTATTTATTTAGTGCAGTACAGATATAAAAAGGAAAATAATGATTCAGTGATGAAGATTTGCACACAGACAACAACATTGTCATAACAACCCCTTTTCACACAGCACCTCGGCTAAAAATGACTAAATGTGCTATATTGTGCATGCCAGGCCAGTAGTTGGTGATGTTTGAAAACGTAATATATACATGCACAAGATGTCACCAGTTTAATATTTTTTTTTTATTTATTTATTTTGTAGTTCACAGAGAAATGATAACAGTATTGTTTTCAAAAACTTGCACTTTGAAAACTCTTTTTTTAACTGTTGTGTACAGGAACAGCCAAAAAAAAGTGCATGAAAGGTTTTTTTTTTTTTTTTTTCTTTTTTTTTTTTTTTAGAAAATGGTGTCATGTCAACACCGCTTTAATGTTTGAGAATTCACACCCATCAGTCCAAACTGTGTTCAGAGATCATTAGTTTTGTGTGAGTTAAGATGTTCCCTTCTAAATTTCTTTAATAACCTGTGCGGTCAAACAAACTGAGTTCTCACAGTCAGCAATAACATGTTTACAAACCTCAACAGTGAGATCACCACCCTGAAAATACTGTGAAGTGAATTGACGTGTGACCAAGTATGGTGACGATACTCAGAATTTGCGCTCTGAATTTAACCAATCACAAGTGCACAGACATAGTAGTGAATAGTGAACACACACAGAGCAGTGGGCAGCCATTTTTGCTGCAACACCTGGGGAGCAGTTGGGGTTTTGGTGCCCAGAACACAAAGATAACAAAAGATAACCAGGGTTGAGAGGGGAAAGTGAGGGGAGAATGTGTGACTTTGACCACACTGGTTTTAGAGATGGAGAAAGCCAGAACTATACTTTCATTGGCATATTTTAGGAAATCTGTATCTCTGTTTGCAGTTGCTTGGACTGCAGTTAAGCTTAATATTTTTGGTCTTGGCAGAATAGATCTGCTACGCTGATGCTGTAGAGACTTGCTACTGCCAATTAATCCACACCATATACATGAAATAACCCCCATATAGCATACATGAATCACCCCAAAGCAGATCTATACAGGTGGAGCTGGGGAAGCTGAAGGGTTTCTGAAGCACACTGCTAAAGCAAGCACTAATCATATATTTAAAGGTTGAGCAGTGAGATTATTGGCTACCAATACAGGAGAAAACCAATCAGCTGTGCCATGTGATCATGATGTCATTATGTCAGAGTGAGAGTGAGTGACCTATCGGACTGCGCTATCTAGTTTCATGCAAGAACTTTGGATTTCATCCTGTCCCTCCAGGGGGGTATTCCAGAAAGCAGGCTATGTTACATACTTGGGTACATTTAAGGGTCAGTGGATAAACTCAGCATTCAGTTCCAAAAATGGAGGTAATTTCAGTGTATGTAAGTAGCCATGGCAACTTACTCTCTGAACATAACCTGCTCCAGAGTAGGTTGCGTGGACATGCATTCATGAGAGTAAGTTACCAGGACACACACACATGCACTGTAAAAAATAAAAAAACACAATTTGTTGAGTCAGCTTAAAATAATTTGTTACCCTGCTGCCTTAAAATATTAAGTTCAGTCAACTAAAATAAGATTAGTCAACTTGAAATGTTAATTTGTACCAAGTAACAACTTAGATATTTGTGTTTGCTAAACTTATCAGATGGGTAAGTAACCCAGCTGCCTTAAAATGTTGTTGTTGTTGTTAAAAGTTGATTCAACTCAAATATCTAAGTTGTCACTTTGTATAATTTAACATTTCAAGTTGAATAAACTTTTTTTGAGTTGACTGAACTTAAAAATTTAAGGCAGCCAGGTTACAAATTATTTTAAGTTTTCTCAACAAATTGTTTTTTACAGTGTGGCGGTGCTGACGCTGGCGCTGAGCCAGATCTGGCATTATGATGTTGACACATGCGCTGTGCCTTGTTTAAACGCGGACACGTGCTGTATGAATAACATTGAACTCTATTGATCTGGGTCATAGTCTCGTGAACACTCATCCACAAGTGACGCAGTAGAGACAAAAATGTGGACTGAAGTCATTATTTTTGTTTTCTTTATGCTATAAAAGTATTTTCGTAGCTTCGTAAAATTACAGTTGAACCAATGTCATCACATGGACTATTTTGTCGATCATCTTGGTACTTTTCTGGACCTTGAACGTGGTAGTACCCTTGCTGTCTATGGGAGGGTCAGAGAGCCTGTGGACTTGGAAAAATATCTTTGTCTTTTAATTGTGTTCCGAAGATGAACGAATGTCTTAGGGGTTTGGAATAACATGAGGGTGAGTAACTAAGGACAAAAATTTTTGGTAAAATAACCCTTTAATGCATTCAGGAAAAAAACTGACCTGTGGGTATGTCAGCTTCAAAAAGTGTTTCCATTACCCTTCAAGATTGAAATTCTGAATTGAAAATACACCTAATGGAAACACATAAATTTCACAAAAACTCCCATATACCGCAAAAAAGTTTTTACGCACATGTGAGGTGGTTTTTTAGGCAATTTAAAAAGGCATATTTGCTAAACTGCAATGGAAACAGCTTTTTCACATTTCAAGTCAAGTCAAGTCAAGCTTTATTGTCATTCTGCTACGTGTGGACATATAGTAGAACGAGATGTTGTGTCTCACAGGACCACAGTGCTGCATACTAGTTAAGCATAATATAAACATACAACAGTACACAAATAAGAAAAGCAATTACAGACTTATACAACGGTTAACCATTTGACTATACATATACTATAAATACTGTAACTATAATAAATAGTTGACTACACATACAAAACTGAGACAAAAACTTTTTGTCTCATCAAATACTGTACATGACATTTTACAAAAGAGCCATTTGTACATGAAATTGTGCAAAAGAGATATTTTGTGCATTAAATTGTGCAGAAGAGAGATTTTGAGGGAAGCAATGCATAGTGCGATGCACAAATAAACATATATAGTCTGATTGAGTCTTTGTAGCTGCAAGTGTTTATAGAAAGTGTCTAATGTACATAAGTGTGCTTTGTATAGCCACTCACCTGTGTGTAACACACTCAGAATTGCACTTTGAAAGATTGTCAGCAGTTTTAATGAGTTGGGGGGAGGAGGTTGAGTTTTTCATGGTTTCAGAGGGAGACAGGGAGATTGGAGTTAAGGACTCTCACAGCCTGGGGGAAGAAGCTGTTGAGAAATCTGACAGAGTGAGCTTTTATACCCCAGTATCTTCTACCTGATGGCAGGAGCTGGAAGAGATTGTGGGAGGGATGGGTGGGGTCCTTCACGATGCTGGAGGTCTTGTTAGAGCATCGTGCAAAGAAAATATCCAGGATGGAGGGGAGAGGGGCAAGCTGTGTTTACTGTCTGCTGTAGGGTCTTGCGGTCAGCAGCCCTGCAGTTCCTGTACCAGACAGTGATGCAGCTGGTCAGCACACTCTCAATGGTGCCCCTATAGAAAGTGGTGAGAATGGGTGGAGGGAGGCTTGCCCTTTTCAGCCAGTGGAGAAAGTGGAGGCGCTGTTGGCCCTTCTTGTTGAGCGATGTGACGTTGGTGGTCCAGGTGAGATCCTCTGTAATGTGCACCCCCAGGAATATAGTGCTGCTGACTCTCTCCACAGTTGAGCTGTCAATGGTCAGTGGGGGGTGGTCAACAGAGTTTCTTCTGAAGTCCATCACAACCTCTTTTGTCTTACCCATATTGAGGGACAGATTGTTAGAGCCACACCATTCAGCCAGCTGTGCCACTTCCTCTCTGTAGTGTGTTTCATCATTGTTGCTGATGAGACCTACCACAGTCGTGTCATCAGCAAACTTGATGATGTGGCTGGAGCTGAACTTGGCAGTGCAATCGTGGGTCAGCAGCGTGAAAAGCAGCGGGCTGAGGACACAGCCCTGTGGGGCACCTGTGCTCAGTGTGGTAGTGCTGGAGGTGTTGCGGCCGGCACAGACCGACTGAGGTCTACCAGTTAAGAAGTCCAGGATCCAATTACAGAGAGAGGTGTTTAGGCCCAACAGGTTTAGTTTGTGGATGAGCTGCTGAGAGATTATTGTGTTGAATGCTGAGCTGAAGTCAATGAACAGCATTCTAACATAAGAGTCTTTCTGTTTCAGGTGAGTGAGAGCTAGGTGGAGAGTGCTGGATATTGCATCGACTGTGGAGCGGTTTGGACGGGCCAGCGTGTTTGGGAGACTGGACTTGATGTGATGCATGACTAACCTCTCAAAGCACTTGATCATGATTGGGGTCAGTGCTATGGGACGATAGTCATTCAGACAGGACACAGGTGACTTCTTTGGAACTGGAATTATGGAGGTGGATTTGAGACACGTGGGGACGACTGCCTGGCTCAGCGAGGTGTTGAAGATGTCTGTTCGGACATCCATCAGCTGTGCAGCACAGTCTCTTAGTTCACAGCCAGGTATGTTGTCAGGACCCGCAGCCTTTCGTGGGTTTATTCTGGATAGGGTCTTCTTTACGTTGGCTGGAGAAAGACAGAGTACCTGGTCGTTTGGAGATGTGTGGAGTTTCTGTGGAGGAGTGTTGTTCTGTATCTCAAATCGTGAGTAGAAGTGGTTGAGTGCATCTGGCAGGGATGTGTCATTGCCACTGGCCTGTGGCAGGGGCTTGTAGTCAGTGATGGTCTGAATGGCTTGCCACAGGAACCGAGTGTCTTTACTGTTGCTGAAGTTATTGTTGATTTTCTGAGCATATTGATGTTTTGCCTTCTTGATGCCATGAGACAGATTGGCTTTTGCTGTTTTGAGAGCTGCCTTATCTCCTGATCTGAATGCTTCACTGACAGGATGATTTACAGGTCACATGGCATATGCAAAAAGTTATATGATCATTCTTCAATGTACTATAAACTCTCAATACGTAGCCGCTCTCAAGTATAAGGGGCTTTCCCTGATATTAATGCTTAGACTATGTACACTGCATGGATCTGCGGCGCTTAACGGCTCCGACACAGTCACTGGAGCTGATGTTTATACCAGCAGGGCTGCACACGTTTCTGAAGCAGCTGCCCATGCTGCTTCTGTAAAGATACATGCATACGCCTCTTTCGATTAAATAAAGCCAAAATCCCACCAAAATCTCTTGCCATAACTTATCGCGAGAGGAACAAATTAAGTTTTAGTTGCATAACATCAGTTAATGAAAATGCTGTCATTTCGCAATACTTTTTTATCAACATTTATAAAATATCACCAACGTTTTGCGCAAATCTGTAATGGAAAAGCACCTACTGACATGTTTCCAAATCTTTCTGAATTTCAGGATACAAACTGTATGGGAGTGGACTTTATCTTCAACACCATTACCAGTCACCTTGCTGAATGAACATTTCAGTCACTACTTATTAACATGGAGAAATATGACTGGGACTGAGATCGCTTTTCTTGTGATGTGATGGCCAGTGGCCTCAGCGAAAAGGCTGAAGATGAACTTCTGGAATTATCCAGTGATCGCACTCTCAGGATGAGACTGAATCAGAAGGGCCCAGCAGAAAATTTTGGACCATGGTTGAAAAGGAGTACAAGGAAGTTTTCTCTGTTGCCTTTCCCAACAACATATCTTTGTGAGACATCTTTCTCAGCCAAGATGGTAATAAATACAAAATACAGGGCCTGGCTTAATGTGTAAGATGAGAGTTTGCCTGACCCCAATAACACCCAAAATTGATAAGCTCTGCAAAGAAAAAGTAAAAAGAGATTGCTAAAACAATTTAGATTTCTGTTTAACCAAACTGCTGAGCTTCTGTCATTTTGCTACATCAAAATGTAAGAAGTTTAATGCACTTTTTGGCAAAATATATGTAAATTAACTTAAGTATTCATCTACTACTGTTCAGTATCCAATACTTTTGTTGCAGTTTTCAGGCAATATTACTTAACTGTTAAAACTGTTTTATAACAATTTGTCTTATTTTGTATATCATGGGCGTCGGAACCATTGAATGTGGGTGGGACAGAACCCACCCACTTTTGAAGACCAATGATATCGGACCTATCCACTTTTACCGTCTCTAATTCAGCGAATATGTCTGCGCACTTTTTAGAGCGCCATCAGTCAAATCCATTCCACATAACGAATGTGCTAATAGATCAAGCTCTATGCACACACGTATGAACAGGCAGCATCTGGGGTGGAGGAGTGGACGGAGCAGGCGCAGGTGCATCAGGCGCAATCATCAAACATATTTCAAAGGAAAGGGGCACCGCGGTCCTGACCGCATAGTTGTCTTTGGATGTGTTTAGAGAATATTTGCATTTATTCACATGCGATTTGATTAGCTACTGGTAGACTGTCATGATTTTGGCTAATACAGGATACTGCTGTATGATGCGCCTCAGAGAGAATTTAGAAGTGGGTATAGGCTATGCACAGCCGACTAATAAAGAAGTGGGTATACTTAGAGTACTTGGGTATACCCTGCATTACACCACTGCGTGTTAATTAAACCCCATTTTGTGTTTTCACTAGTTATTCGTGCCTGATGCACTCCTGAAACACAGTGAAAAGGCAGAAGAATAATTTCGGCAAAAGGCGGACGCGAACTCGGGTCGTTTGCATCAAAAAACACTAAAAAAAAATACACTTGCTTTACCCGTTACGCTGGTGGAACCATGTTTAAATTCGTCGTCTTTTGCAATGTTGTCACGTTAATCTTTTAGGGGGAGGACCCACCCACATTTATTTTGCTTCCGACGCCCAGATACATACATAGATACATAGATACATACATATAAACATATATATACAGCGGGGAAAATACGTATTTGACACATCAGCATTTTTATCAGTAAGGGGATTTCTAAGTGGGCTATTGACACAAAAATTCCACCAGATGTAGCCATCAAGCCAAATATTGAATTCATACAAAGAAATCAGAACATTTAAGTATACAAGTTGAGTCATAATAAGTAAAGTGAAATGACACAGGGAATAAGTATTGAACACATGAAGATAACAAGGTGCAAAATGGCATAGAAAGCCAGGAGATCACCTGAAATCTGTCAGTATTGAGAGAGAAACCCTGCCCCCTATCATTACCCAGGAGGCACACAGGAAAGACTTCATGATGGGTAAAAGCAAAGAACTCTCCCAAGATCTTCGTAATCTTATCGTTGAAAAGCATTCTGATGGGCGCATTTCCAGAATGCTGAATGTTCCTGTGAGCACTGTGGGGGCCATTATCCGGAAATGGAAAGAGCATCAGTTCACCATAAACTGGCCACGATCAGGTGCTCCACGTAAGATCCCTGTCTGAGGAGTCCAAAGAATAATCAGGAGAGTTCTCCAAGCACCAAGAACCACTCGGGCAGAACTTCAGGAAGACCTTGCATCAGCAGGTACTGTTGTTTCAAAGAAAACTATAAGCAATGCACTGAACCGCCATGGCATCCATGCACGCTCAACACGCAAGACTCTATTGCTGAGCAAAAAGCATGTTGAGGCTTGGTTAAAGTTTGTGAAACAGCATTTGGAGAAGCCTATGGATTATTGGGAGACTGTAGTATGATCAGATGAAAGCAAAATTGAACTTTTTGGCAGTCATTCTACACACCATGTTTGGAGAAGAAATGGCACTGCTCACCACCCCAAGAACACCATACCAACAGTTAAGTTTGGGGGTGGAAGCATCATGGTTTGGGGCTGCTTTTCAGCAAGGGGTACTGGCAGACTTCATATTATTGAAGGCAGGATGAATGGAGAAATGTACCAGGACATTCTGGATAAAAATCTGCTGCCATCTACCAGAAAGCTGAAAATGAAAACAGGGTGGACATTTCAGCAAGACAATGATCCCAAACACAAGGCCAAGGAAACAATGAAGTGGTTTCAAAGAAAGAAAATCAAGCTGCTTGAATGGCCCAGTCAATCACCTGACCTAAATCCCATAGAAAATCTATGGAGAGAACTGAAGATCAAAGTTCATAAAAGAGGCCCAAGGAACCTTCAAGATTTAAAGACCGTTTGTGTGGAAGAATGGGCCAGAATCACTCCTGAGCAATGCAGACGACTGGTCTCTCCATACAAGAGGCGTCTAGAAGCTGTAATCACCAACAAAGGCTTTTCTACAAAGTATTAAATAAAGTGTGTTCAATACTTATTCCCTGTGTCATTTCACTTTATTTATTATGACTCAACTTGTATACTTAAATGTTCTGATTTCTTTGTATGAATTCAATATTTGGCTTGATGGCTACATCTGGTGGAAATTTTGTGTCAATAGCCCACTTAGAAATCCCCATACTGATAAAAATGCTGATGTGTCAAATACTTATTTTCCCCGCTATATATATATATATATATATATATATATATATATATATGAATGAATGAATGAAAGGCAATAATCAGCAATATGCATTCACACAATAACTGTTATTTGAATAACTTTTTATTACAATTTGGATAACATTCCTAAACGTTCACACCTACAGCACACTTTATAGACATTGATGCACAAACATGGATATGTCCTACATGTCTAAAGTATAAAGAAGGAATAAAGCAGTCATTTAAACTCATTGACTTTGCTTAAACAACTGAAAAAAATAATCTGCAAGCACAAAACTGTAGTGAAATTTATTTACATCTCTCAATATAAAGGTTTTTGGAGGTTTAATAAAATGTTTATTTATAGCAGTAATTCTAGTTATTTCTAGTACATGCCTCAGGCTTGCCCACTATTGTCAACTTACTCATCAGAATCCTCGCTCTTACTGTACTTATTTTTCGTATGCCTGTGTAGAGCAGATGATTGACTGAAATGCTTCTCATCTGCAATGTGATATGGTTTCTCTCCAGTGTGGATCCTCTCGTGTCTTTTCAGATGTGATGAATTACTGAATCTCTTGTTACAGTGTGAACACTTAAAAGGTTTCTCTCCAGTGTGGATCCTATTGTGTGTTTTCAGATGTATTGACTGACAGAATCTCTTTTCGCAGTGTTCACACTTATAAGGTTTCACTCCAGTGTGGATCCTTTCATGTCTTTTTAGGTCTCCTGAATCACTGAATCTCTTGTTGCAGTGTGAACACTTGTAAGGTTTCTCTCCAGTGTGGATCCTCTCATGTGTTTTCAGATGTGTTGAATGATTGAATCTCTTGTCACAGTGTGAACACTTAAAAGGTTTTTCTCCAGTGTGAATCCTCTGGTGCTGTCTTAAACAGGTCGCTGTGGTAAAAGTCTTTTCACACTCACAGCACATGTACCCTTTCTCAACAGTATGTATTTTCAGATGTACTTGCAATTTTTGCGGACATGCAAAACCCTTTCCACACAAATGACACAAATGTGGTTTCTTTTTTGCATGAACTTTCATGTGCTGCTTCAGGACTGAAGCCCATAAAAACATTTTATCGCAATGATCACATGAGTACAGTTTTTCTCCAGTGTGGATGTTCATGTGCTCCTTAAGATTTGCTGATCGTGAGAACCTCTTCCCGCACTGATCACAAGTGAACGGTTTCTCTCCAGTATGAACTCTCATGTGAACATGAAGACCATATTTGCGTGTGAAACTCTTTCCACACTGACTGCAGGTGAAAGATGTATTGGCTCTTCTTTTCTTTGTATCTTTCTGTTTTATTTGAGAGCAACTCAAAGGTTTTTCTCGAGGTTTGACATGATTTTCCTCCTCAACTTTATTTGATTCTTCATTCTCCTCATGTTTTTCGATCAACTCTGAAATAAAAGTAAAAATAAAAGTAAATAAAATTCAGTAACTTGTTAAAAGCTGAGAAACGTGAACATAAAAGTGAACCCTGATGTAACAGTGCAGGCCTACAGACTAATATCTAAGAGCAGCACCACTAACTTTTACAGAGGGTGGTGCCAGAACAAGTTTTGGTAGCAGCTGGGGGCTGTTGTGAGGGATATCAAAAATAAAGATAATTTAATCATAAAATTACTGCTGATTTGCATTAATAAGTGCAGTTACTAATATTATTCCAGCACTGAATTTGAGATGAAAAGCATACAAAAAATTACTTCTATTAACATCAGAAACATGCAGAATCTAATTTTCGTATAGAAAATTAATATATTCTACTCTTACTAAATGTACCATTATTCTTCTACAATAGCCTATTATATAGAACTGACCGACAACTTCAAGGATTATAACTGATGTGATTCAGTCACAAAGCGAAGTTGGGTGATTTGTGACACTTCTTACTACATACACAAAAACAGGTCAAAATTTGACCAAATTTGATTTCATGATGATTTGAAATTTTATAATAGTGATTTTAGAATTTCAAAATATAAAGCAAAAAAAAGTAGAAACGACTGTCTATTAAGCCAATAAGTGCTAATCTGCTGTCATCTACTGGTTATGGTGGTAATTTAATGCATTAATTTTACATAGTTTTGTTGTAAACAAACTCTTATATTTTTATGTACATTGTGTTTTGTCCCATTGAAAATAAAATTTAAATTTGATCATTTTTTAGAGCTTTAAAGTGCTGCAAAGAGTTGTGTGGAATATTTGAAAGTCGTTGAAAAGTCCTTGGATTTTTCTCTCAAAATGTACAAACTCTGAAATTAATGATGCAGTAACATTAGACTACTTCTGCCACAACACTATGGTTATAGTTAGCTGCTTCTGACTTTCTGCAGCAGTGCTGTTTGATCTGTTCGTAACAAAATTCTGTGCAGAAGTTGAAAACAACCTTATTCATTGTGTCGAGTTCAAACGATTCTCACTAGATCTCGGACCCCTTTACAGTAACTAGGGCTGCACAATAAATCGAAATGAAATCGCAATCACTCACTGATGTTATGAAGTGAGTTTGGAGTGAAAACATTATTAAATGTGGTATCTTCACGTGCTTTCAGATGTAGCACCATTTACTACACAGAGCCGTAGTTCACCAAGAAGCTACGCAAACAGCTGTCATTATCGTGAACGATTTCATTCGATTTCACAATCGCTTGATTAAATGGTCTGCGCTTATGAATGCGATATAGCGTAGCTTTTCAGTGAACTACAGCTCTGTGTAGTAAATGCTGCTCCATCTGAAAGCACCTGCTGGAGATTTACTACGGATTACACAACCAGCTACACTGAAAAAAATGTGCATGACAGTTGCCTTTGATTAATTATTTCACTTCAGACTGCTTTGTGAATGTCATGTCATTATAGTGCTTAGCTAACATTTTAACCATATTTGTGTGAGTAAGTTATTTAATTATTTTGATTGGTGAGCTCCGTAACATCGCTCTGTTTCATCCCACTGTTAGTGCCTTTGGTTTCCCATATGTACAGCTGGACAGTGGTATTCTTGATATCAGTCATGTCAGGCTGTTTATTGCAGTAGGTATGCAAAGGAGAAGGACGTATATGCTACGCTTCTTCTGGAGATGGGGCAGGAATATGCAGCTCATTTGCATTTAAAGTGATACACCCCAAAACAGCTCTTTTTTTTTTAGACATTCCCCAAAAACGACATTTCCCAGCTGTTGTAATAAAGGGACAGAACATGCTACTGCTTGTCATTAAATGGATACTTCATCCTAAAATTTTATTTCTGTCATTATTTACTGACATTTTTTCCCAAACCTGTATTAATTACTTTCATGAAGATATTTTGAAGAATGTGGATAACCAAACAGTAGCTGCTCCACATTTGATAGTAGGAAAAAAATATATTATGGAAGTCACTGGGGACCAGTAACTTTTTTAGTGTTTTCACTAACCACATATGAATTTTGTAAAAAAAATAACTTAATAACAGATTCATGCTGCACATATATTACTGTGGGACAGTTTGTGCTGAATACAGTGTAATCAGCCTTTAGCCATTTAAAAAAAAAAAAAAAAAAAAAAAAGAACACAAACACAAATGGCAGGGAATGTCAAAATGAGGGTTAAAGCTTTGTAAGCATAATGTACC
>NW_026129404.1:0-58307 GCF_022985175.1 Labeo rohita | reverse complement strand
CTGGACTTGTTTGATTGAATGACCTTTTGGAGGATGTGAGGCATCATACCCCTCATGATGACACACTTCCTCTTTCTTACACACCTCCATCCAAAAAAATTAGATGCCTCAAATCCCCTAACATGATCCCCAGAAAACATCCATCTTCTGGAAGGTTTGTTCGTCGTGCTGAAGCAATGAAAGCAAGCTTCAAAATTTAAATGCAGATATCATATAGTTCTCTTCATTATCCAGTCATTTGGAGATTAATTAAATCAAATCCAACCTTGTTTCAAATTTACTGAAATAAAATTAGTGAATGTTGTTATTATTACTGTTGGCACTGTGTTTGTGTATGTGCATAAGTAAATGATGTTGTTGTTGTTATGGTGGTTAGCATCGTGTCTGTCTGTGTGTGCATTTGTGTTTGAGTAAAAATAAAAATGTTTTGTGCCAACAAATTGTGTTTTTGCTGTTTTTTTTTTTTTCTCCCCCCTATTGTGTAGATACTGGTAATTGTAAGTCTAGTCTGCAATAACAGCACACACAGCTTACTTTTACATTTTAAGACATTTATGTTTGGTAGTGGAAGGGTGTAATCCACAAGGCTTTGACACAAGTACTCTCATACAAACACAATTTAACAATTTTATTAATTTACCCCAAAAATAATTATAAATGGGTTTTTTTGATTATGGACGCTGTTTGAGACAGAAATTAGTTCGCGCCAAGAATCTCTTAAAAAAGTCAAATTATTTTTTTTTATTATTTTACCTTTTTAATTCTTTTTTTTTTTTTTTGTAAAGCTTTCGTTGTGTATTATTTATGTTTTGTTATATACATATATTTATAAATGGTGCTTTGCTTGTAATGTCACTTTTTTATATGTAAGTTTGATATTTTCTGCACTAATATTTTTTATATCATCAATATCATCAATTATTAGTAAGAAAAAAAAATAGTTTGCTACCTGTCGTCTTTGTTGTTCGTTTAATTTTTTCCTGTACATCTGACGAGATTTGGCGTTGCTTCCAGCCACATCTGACGAGTTTTTGCAGTCCAGCAACATGACAAAGAAAGATGATCCTAATTGGTTGTCTTGTGTGCATTCAGAGAGCTGATTGGCTCACAGATACAACCTTATAGAACCAAGTTAGAATTTGACTTTCTAGAATAGAACCTTTTTGTTTTCTAAATAAAAAGTCCTAAAATGTACACTGTAAAAAAAAAAAAAAAAAAAAAAAAAACAAAAAAAAAAACCCATCACATAATGTAAATAATTTGTCGCAGAATAAGAATATGTGACTATATATATATATATATATATATATACACAAAAAATGTATACAGTATAAACTGTATAAAAATATATGGTACTTTATAGGTACAAGAATACTTCATAGGTTTCTGCAAACTGATAGTGAAAAGTTTTACAGTATGCAATTATTAACCCAAAATATATTGTAATTTCACACTAAACATTTTTTACAGTGCAGTTGGTATGTCTAATGTACTTTTTTGTTTATTTGTTTGACTGGAAAAATATAGGCTAAATGAAAATTAATAAAAATCCTTCACATATGAAACTGCTGGATCAGTATCTGCATTTGTCCAGGTGACAGTCTTGTCCAGGATGTGTTGTTTTGATTCACATATTTCGAGCTTGTGAAGTTTCCACTGTCAAATGCTGTAAAATACAGAGAAAAATAAAATACTTTAAAATACTGCTTTAATAGAAGATAATAAATGACAGCATTGACTCAATAACTTACTATTAGTTCCTTCAGTTTACAGTGTGGATCCTCCAGTAGAGCAGAGAGCAGCTTCAATCCTGAGTCTCCTGGTAAATTACCACTCAGATTCAGTTCTCTCAGGTGTGAGGAGTTTGATCTCAGAGCTGAAATCAGAGCAGCACAGTCTTCCTCTCCAATACCGCAATAATGCAGCCTGCAGAGAGTGAAGAACATGAATGATCTCTGAGATTGTGTTTAAGCTTTAGGGTGAGAGTGTGTTTGTGTGTTTGTTTCTATGAGCAATACTTTTTCTATACACGATAGAGCACGATAGAGGTTTTAACTTACCAGCAGCTAAAGCATTAATTTAAATGCACTTTACCCACATGATTCCTGATTGTGATGCTGAACAAGTTTATAGTACTATACAGGTGATAATGATAAAATGAGAGCAACATTGTAGTTTAACTATGACATATCTTTACTTGCATTTCTGCAAAGTTGGGATTGAGTTTAAATTTTATTGTAGCTCCGTGTTTAATCTGACTCCAATTTTCAGGTGATCATCACATTTAGATTGAGTTTCTAATTAGTAACTAATCACAAATATCAGATAATATTAATTGAGATATTTAATTATTCTGTTCATCCTATCCACCTTATTATTCCCATAAAAATTAAAACATTTTATTTTTCTTGCTTCTGAGCTCATTCCCTTCCAGCTATTTTTAGCTGTACAAAACAGCATGATTTGTTGATTTGTTGCTTGATACTGCAAATTGGTGTGTCTTACCATAATATTTTAATGTGTTATCCTAATTATGAACACACTGGTTTGTAGTGCAATCAGTTTTACCATTGCACATTGCACATTGTAATTATTCACACTTTTTCCCTATAGCAGCTAATGAACTGGAAGTCTCTCCCATATGCTTACTTCTGCATTGAATAATAAGGTGGACACTTTCAATTATTCATTCATCAGGGACCCATTGCCGCATTTGAGTCTCACGACAACCAGAGGTCATGGATCTCACAATCACAAACTCGCCAGTCTGAGCTTAGTCAGAGGTGCAAGGTTAACTTATACTGTCAGCTGCCTACTGCTTGTTCAGAATAAAAAGTGTAGTTTGTTAGGTCACTTCACTTCAACTTGCTAAGTCAGTGACAGATAAAAAATAAAAAGGTCTCAGATGGTGTTCCTACTGCTCCTACAGTTTGTATTCTTTAGTTCCTGTGCTTCTTTGTTCAGTTTTCCCACTCTATTATCAGTTGTCATTAGGGGTGTGACGAGACACTTATCCCACGAGACGAGACGAGACTCAAGACTGAGTTCACGAGAACGAGACAAGATTTTTAAACTTTTCTTAAGAAATCCTCAATGATAAAATATATAGGGAAAACAGTCTTTTATTCAACTGAAAAAGACCAAATGCAAAAAAAAATTAAGGTGCATTTTCAACTTTATGAAATTAAACTTCCATTTTAATTAATTATATGAAGTAATAAACAACATTTAAACAAGAGCTTCACGATTCTGGATAAATTGAGAACCCTAGTTGTTTAAAATAAATTGGAGACCATGATTCTCTCACGATTCTGGAGAAAAAAAAAGATTAGAAAACTAAAAAAAAAAAAAAAAACATAATTTACTAGTGGTTCTGTCAAACTGTTCATTGCTTAAGTCTTTGCTAAAAACATATAAAAAACATAAAATAAAAAAAAAACATTCAATGAAGTAGTTCATTAAGACTTGTTTGTAGGGATGTGACGAGATGTCGTGGGACGAGATCTCGCGAGATCCGATGTGTTTCGCGAGACCAGTTGGATCTCCCGAGATCTCGTGACAATAGGCTCGTTTGAGATGCGCCTTGCCTCGCCTGAAATGTAGGCGAGAGTAGGCGGCTGCAGTGAGGGGAGGAGTGAAATAAGTGCAGTCAAGACGGACAGTTCTGACCTCGAGAAGTAGAACAGACACCTACGAGATCGAAGGCGGATATCGCGTTATCACACTCACGTGCTGTGTTGCTGATAAACATGATATAATTTCAGCTCTGTTGTTTTTATATGAAAATAAATATGATGAACTCAAAGTGCTTGCTATTTAATTCCATACGAAAGGCGTATTTATCATCCATTTTTACTTTAATATAAACGTGTATTTTAGATTTTTATAGAAATATGACAACAATCACATATCTCACAGGGAGATTGCACTGGCATAGTGTTTGGGAATATTCATGCATAATTTAAACACATAATCACATGATATTAGATTCAAAAATAAAACATTTTAGAAAAGAAGGGCAACATCACGGTTGTCTGAACCAATGAGCATTAAGCTGTGTCGTCATCCAGGCGTTTCCCATCGTGCTTTTGGTCAGCGCAGTCGGTGGAGAGCTACTGCGTTCGACTGCTCAATCCGACACAGCCGCCTCGCCGTCGTGAGAGTTTTTTGGCACACGTCAGCATGACAGCAGAGCAAGGCGGACGTAACTCAGACACATTTCTAACCGGCATGCATCTTGAGGTGATCGATTCTGCGCAGAATTTGCTCATCACAAACAAACCTATTTTGATTGAGCTGCGCAGCGCTGCGTTGAGTCGAACACACCTAAAGACACAAACCACAGAGTATAAATACAGGTGAGCTGAGTCTCTTAACTACACCCAGCTGAGGGTAATGGACCAATAATCAGAGCAAAGGGTGATGGGAACACACACATGCAATGGGCAATGATCTGTGAGGAGTGCCCTCTGGTGGCTGTCATGGGCACTTCAGCAGATGGCTGTGACAAGCACTAACAAAACAAGACCTGAAAACCACTGATATGAGCTTCACTCGCTTGTGGTTTATTTGGAATCAAGGCACCATTAACTTGAACATCTTATGCCCTGTCCAAATACCCACAATTGCGTTCTTGTCCACTTGAGAGCGTGTGTATGCGACAGGAAGAGTGCAAGACTGTCCAACTGCCAAAGCGCTGTGCCCTTAATACACACTGCCCTTCCATTCGGAAGGGCTCATCCCTGTGCCCTAATACCTTCAAAGGGTTTAGCCCTGGGAGTGAGAGCTTTGAAGGGTTGAAGGGTGTAAGGGACCAACAATTGTTTCTTGAAGTGCCCTTCTGCATCATCATTTACTGCCCATACAAAAATTTGTAACCGGCATGCACTGATTCAAGACAGATTGATATATATATATATAATGTGTGTGTATATGTGTGTATACAACTTATATATATAGGTGTATATGTATATACAACTCTTTAAGTGTGTCCCATCAGGTAATGAAAAGTTCTACACACACTTGTGGTCTTTAAGCTCACATGAACACTTGGACCAAATACAGGAAATATGTCATATAAGTAGTCAAGTGGTTGAAGTGCAAAGACTGCAAGTGTGGGTATTTGGACAAGGCATTAGTAATGTCTAATTTAATGCAAGCTATTTATTATTTGTCTTGTACTTCCTCCTTCACATCATTCTCTCAGTTAAATATTGATGCATGTCTGATGTCAGCTGTATATTTCTAAAAAAAAACATTTATGAGAAAAAAATATATATGGTTACTTTCTTCAGATTTGCTACCACTTTTACTGACTGTGCAAAACATACAGTGACCAGTGTCTGCATTGTTGTCATGTTATATTTTTTACTTTTGTATTTGGCATTGCTGTTTTTTCTGTTGTTGTTCAGAGTCTACAGTACCTCACACATTTCACTGCTTAGTTTTACACTATGTGTTAAAAGATCATGAGTTTTTATTGTCATTTGAACAGTTTACACAAATAAGATTTTTTATTTTTTTTAATTAAGAATTTGTTCCTTAAAACAACTAAAAATTCACACATTTGTTGTTTTTAAAACTTTAAAGCCATGTGAATAAAGGCTTTTTATACTTCACATTATTCGAGTGCCTTGGACTTATGAGTAATAAGAATATAAGAATATAAGTTTTCATAATGACAAATAAATACTGTACAATTTAATACTGAATGGGTCATGACAACATTTCTGTAGAAAGCTTGCATGTTAGTCAGTGTGACATTTTGTGAAAACATGTTACAAGATTATCAACATTATCAAAAGATCTTCTGTAACACATGAGGTACATTTACATGTATTTAATCTGTCGTGATGTTTCTAAAGATCTGACTGCAGGTTTCAGGAAGTCTTGAGTCTTTAACACAGTCTGTGTCTTTAACTGTCTGTTATCATTCAGTCAGTATGAAGCTCAGTCAACTTCCTCTTGTGTTCTGTGAGTATTATTTTCTCTAAATGTATTTCAGTGGAATTGCTATTATATTATGTAAATGATCAAGTGTTTTAGTGTTTCTAGATTTATGTCTTTTCTTGCTGCTACAGCTCTAGTCCATGATATTTGAGTGAAAGATGAGTTTTGTGCAGTTAGTGCTGTTTGTGAAAGAAATGCACTCTGTTGTGTTGTAGATCAGTGTGTTTGTTCAGTCATTCAGTTTTGTGGTGTGTAATGGTGTTGAATCAGTTCTGTTGGTTTGTTTTGCACAGTGTTGGGAAGGTTACTTTGGAAATGTAATAGGTTACAGATTACAAGTTACTTGATTTAAAATGTAATAAGTAGTGTAACTTTTCAGTTACTTTATTAAAGTAATGTAACATTACTTTTAATTACTTTTTGATTACTTTTCTAGATTTCTAATTTTTTCAACTGTTAATCATTTTGAAACATTTAAACCAGGCCTTACAGTAAACCTTACAGTAGCGTTCAACACTGATTACTGTCAGACTTTCAAAATCCCTTATCCTTGAAGATTATAATAAGTAAGGGATAGTATACATCTTTATTTTGCGATAACAACTGGCTGATTGTAAATTATCCCACTTATTACACAGCTTCTTGATAGATTATTTAGATGTTTCTTGTCAAAATTATTAGACATGAAACACTGATCTGAGTTGAAATATTTGAACGCAAAGCTTCCATGAAGAAATCAGTTGTTAGCAAATGGCAAGTTCAAACTAGACATTTTAGGGATTCAGTGCAGTCATACCAGTTTTCTTACACAACATTTCACCACATAAATAATTAAGTAGTAGTACTAGTTTGTTAGTTATCTTATAATCCATTACAATGTACAAAAAAAAAAAAAAATGGCAGCAGCTGTGTTTGTATGAAACAATAGAGCAAGTCCACGATACCAGGATGACAGAATTAAGAAATTGTACACATAATATTGAATTAAGCTTTAATATTTTATTAGCTAACCAAACGCAAAGCTTCTGCCAAGAAAAATTATCAAGCATATTTTTTTACTTATATATTTTGGGCTTTTTATGCCTTTTATTGTGATAGGACAGTAGAGAGATGACAGGAAAGAGCTGGGAGGAGAGAGGGGAGTGGGACTGGCAAAGGACCTCGAGACGGGAATCGAACTCGGGTCATAACAAAATCATAACATAAATAACATCATAACAAAAAATAGTTTAATAGCTATGATACTGGGTTTGAAATCAAATGTTTGCATAGTTATGACAAAAAACACTAGCATCTAACAATGCCTTGGAAAAAACAATCTTAAAAAATAAAGTTTATGCATAAACCCAAATAGGAAATAAAACAGTTATTGAATAAGCATGTGTCCTATTCTGTGTCCTAAACTCCTGAAACATTGGTGTCTCATTTTAGAGCAGTCAGTGCAATTTAAAAGAAGTCAATTAAATCTGTAAGTGGGGGTGGGTGGGTGAAAAAATTCAGATGTAATCCCCTTTGTAATCACTGGCATTTTTCAAAAGTAATTGTAATTTAATTACATATTTTTTTCTCAGTAACTGTAACTAATTACAATTACATTTATTTTGTAATTAAATTATGTAATTCCATTATATGTAACTAGTTACTCCCCAACACTGGTTTTGCAGGTATTGTTGCTGTTGTCGTAATATTCACTAGTACATGGTTTGTAAGAGTTTGTCTTTATTCTTCTGCTTGTGATCAGAAAGTTCCCTAAACAGTTTTCTGCTATGACCAAATCTATAAAATACCAGTCAGATATTTTCATGTTTGTCTGGACACATATACAGTCCCCCACACAATATTTTAATATTTGGTCATATTTATAATTATCAGCTCAATATTCACATTGTAATGAGTTTTTCTCTTTGTATTTTTAGTGCTGATTTCAAACATCTACTCTCAACATACTGGAGGTGAGTCAATTTAATTCATGTATTTTTTATCACATATGAGTGATTCTATGGTAACTCTAACAAACCAGCTGAGAGTTGAGAAATTACTTGCATGTCATTATGATCATTAATGCACCCTTTTAACACGTTGAATTATTTATGTGACAATTCTGAGCTGTGAAAAACAAAACACACACACACACACACAAAAAAACATCAATCTATTAAAAACAGCAGATACAAAGTTCTGGCATGAAACTATATGATTGTTCAGTCTGATAGGTCTAACTCGATCTGACATAATGACATCATTATCACATGGCACAGCCGATTGGTTCTTTCCTGTATCGGTAGCCAATGAGTTCGCTGCTCAACATTCAAATATATGATTAGTGCTAACGGTAGCAGTTTTGCAGCTTGTTTCAGAAACACCCCACCTTCCCCAGCTCCACCTGTATAGATCTGCTACAGGGTGACTCGTGTATGCCATATGGGGGTTATTTCATGTATGTTATATGTGCAGCAGCAGTATTACTTACATTCTCACAGCAGCATGTTGTGGATGTATTGGCAGTATCAAGTCTCTGTACTTGCTCTGTCACAGCAGTGTAGCAGATCTATTTCACCAAGACCAAATACATTAACATTGTCATGTACATTACCATGTCAATCCCTTCAAGAGTTGTCAAGACAGAAATATATTTCTTACATTCTCTGTGAAACTGAAATCAGAACAGTGAGAGACAAGATCCTTCTGTTGGAAAACTTGTTGAAAAACAATGAATGTTTCCAAATTCCCAATGATTATATATTGACAGATCTTTTATAAATGACAACAACAGCTATAGAGAACAACACTTCATTCTCATCTGATTTAGCATGTGTGTTTTACAGTCAAGTAACTGTGTTCATACAGCAAAAGCCAAAGTGACCATCAAACCTGCTCAACATGTATTCAGAGGAGAGACAGTCACTCTCAGATGTGACATATATGCTGAAGGAGTCACTAGATGGCGCTACACCTGGTATAAAGAAGGTTCAATCAGTGTTTTCAGTGAACAACAGGAACACACGTTCAGTCCTGTTAAAGAGGTTGACGCAGGTAAATACTCCTGTTATGGAGAAGAGACAGAAGGATCACGAATATCAAAAAGTGATGAAATTACACTGACAGTATCAGGTGAGTTTGGTCAACTCTTCACGTTTGCACACAAGTTTAACATGTTGTTAATGAATGATTTCTCAACTTCAGTTCCCAGAGCAGTTTTAAGTGTTTCTCCACAGACGTGGTTGACTGAAGGAGATTCAGTGACTCCGATCTGTGAGGTTAATGGCTCCTCTACAGGCTGGACATTCAGCTGGTTCACTGTAACTGTCTCATCAGATAAAATATAACTTGCTTCATGTACACTGTAAAAAATAAAAAACACAATTTGTTGAGTCATCTTAAAATAATTTGTTACCCTGCTGCCTTAAAATTTTAAGTTCAGTCAGCTAAAATAAGTTTATTCAACTTGAAATGTTAAGTTGTACTAAGTAACAACTTAGATATTTGTGTTTGCTAAACTTAACAGATGGGTAAGTAACCCAGCTGCCTTAAAATTTTAAGTTAATTCAACTCAAATATCTAAGTTGTCACTTAGTATAATTTAACATTTCAAATCGAATAAATTGTTTTTGACTTGACTGAACTTAAAATTTTAAGGCAGACAGGTTACAAATTATTTTAAGTTGACTCAACAAATTGTTTTTTACAGTATAGTAACATATGAATAAACTGGTTTTAAAAAAAAAAAAGTTTAGAGATTCAAAATACTTAGTTATTAAAATTATACCAACCCAAGTAATTTCTAAGACATATAAAAATATATGCTCATTTCAGTCACAGGTGAGAGTCAATGAAACTGTGAGCTGATTTATTTCTTTGTTATGTCCTTGTTCAGATATGGTGCTTGATAAAGTGATTGTGTGTTTCTTCTTCAGAGTTTCATTCAGAATCTCAGATCTCTGTTCTCCACATACTCAGTTCTGTACTGGCAGTTTCTCCATATTTGTTAGTGACAGTCGTGCTGATTTTCAAATGCTGCAGGATGAGAGGTAAATGTCTGTCTGATTAATTATATTATATTCAGTTAAACATCAAATTGGTCATCATTATCATTAATACTGTATAGCTTGTCATCGTTTGGGTTTGTAAGGAGCTTACTAAAGCTGCTTTGAAACAGCATGTATTGTGAAAATTGCTGTAATACAAATCAGTTAAATCTGTTTTGCTCCTCCTGTTTATTTTTTACTCTACAAACACAGGTACACATCTTTCCTCACTGACAAAACATATGCTTTCTTTCTAGTCAAATTTGTTTATATGTGGCGGACACCTGACGCATCCAGGACCAACATCAAATAAGGACAAACACCACTAGTGCCTTTTTTTTGGTGTTTACTGCAAGCATAAAATGGGACAGGTTTACAACAAATGTCTTTGTTCTTGTTTCACAATCTCTCTTCAGAATGTTTGACACAGACTGAAGAGTGCAGCACCAGAAGGATATACCACTGATCAAGGTAGGGAGGGATTCCATATCATTAACACGGAAGAACATGAAACACTTCTCTTAATAAGCACATGCAGTGATTAGTATATTTGATTAACACAAAGACTAATTGCTGTGTAAAACAGTTGCAATTTCCATTCTGCATATGTTGTATATATACTCCCAACTGCTCCCCTATAATGAAATGATGGTCCACCCCTTACTGCCTTTCTTTCTGCACTTGGTTAAGAACCAAAGGTTTTCTTAAAGTAACAAAATAAAGTTTGATGAATTATAACACTTTTACACCACCACATATATACACTTAAAAGATGATGGTAGTTCATAAAAACAATAAACACAAAAAACATACATACCTGTTCAAGTAAATGTTTGATTGTTTTGTGTGTATTTAACATTTGCATCTGTTAAAGAGCAAGAAACTACAATCTGATCTTAATCTGTTGTGATGGTGAGATGGTGAACTTAAGCTTCATCCTGGAATCTCTCAGTATCTCATTTCAGACTGAACATGTTTACTTTTTGGTTGTGACTCCTTTTGGCATCTCACAGTTAAAGTAAACAATGTACTGTTAACTTTTTTTTAATACAGTATATTACAATATAAGCCTGATAATAAGAAAAATCATTAAATTTAATTCTAAAAATAGTATATGATCTTGGTATAATTGAAGTCTTAATGCAGCCTCAAGAGGGCACCAGTAGAGCCACAAGGAAAGAGTTTGACAAAACATACTGTATTAAATGAACTAAATTAAATTCAACATGTTAAATATGAATAATAGTAAAATAGATCTTTATTTAAAAATAGAACTATGACTCCTTTGGAATTTCACAAATATTGATAAATCTTTGCTTACAATATTTTTTGCCCAGCTTTCTTCCAATGTATATTATTCAATAAGAAACACAATGTGTCTTTTGGGGTAACTTTTTTAGTGTAACATGGACGCTGAGGCGGCGTTTGAATCCAATTGCAGAAGTTTATTGCAAACGACAGCAAACATAAACGTGGAAACAGGCAGAGGGTCGATAACCAGAAAAGCAGTCCAACAGCATACAAAACAAAACGTAATCCAAGCAGCAGAGAGAAAAAGCAGGCAGTGGGTCGAATACCGTGAAGTCAGTCCAGAAACAGCAAACAATCCAATAGGGGTAATCCGTAAACTCAAGAGTCCATAAACAAAGCAAGGTAGCAACAGGTAATCCAACAGAGTAAATATAGAAATGCTCGGTAAGGCAGGTGAAACTGGCAATACTTCGCAAAGTATAGAGCACATGGTCAGTCTTTAAATAGTGTCAAACAGGAAGTAACAATAGAAGCAGCAGAGGGAGCATGCAGGCAGTCCTAGGGTGAGGGCTCCCTCTGCTGGCGTGGCATTACAGAACCCCCCTAGGAGCGACTCCTGGCGCTCAAAACAACAACAGTCCAGGTGGGTGGGGGAACAGAGGCAAAACAGGGGGTGGGACGGAGGGCCAGGTCCATGTAGAGCAGGTGGGTCTGGATCGTGGAACAGGGACAGACAGTGAAGCACTGGAGGACCTGGACTATGGAGCAGTGGCAGACAGTGGAACACTGGAGGTCCTGGGCCGTGGAGCAATAGCAGACCGTGAAACACTGAAGGGCCTGGGCCTTGGAGCAATGACAGACAGTGAAACTTTGGAGGACCAGGGCCGTGGAGCAGTAGCAGATTGTGAAGTACTGGAGGACCTGGGCCGTGGAGCAATGGCAGAGTAGGGGACCATGGTGGGGCAGGCAGAGCAGGCAGAACAGGAAGCCATGGTGAGGCAGGCAGAGCAGGCAGAGCAGGGAGCCATGGCGAGGCAGGCAGAGCAGGCATAACAGGGAGCCATTGCAGGGCAGGCAGAACAGGCAGAGCAAACAGGAGCAGAGATATCCACAGTGGGACCAATGACATGCATAGCAGAGCGGTGTGTACTTGAATGATTACGTTGGTCTTCTTGATTGCGACATGGCAGGTAGAGAGTTCATCGTGGAACGCCGCCCCCATAGGAGGATCTACAGCATGCGCTGACACCTCTGGGGGCATGGGCGCAGATGCTTGGGCAGGTGAGGCAGGGAAGTCATGAATGGCCTTCATGGTCGTGACAGGACAGGCAAAGAGTCCTTGGGGAAACGCCGCCCCTTTAGGAGGTTCTGCAGCCAGAGCTGCTGCTTCTGGGGGCATTGGCGCAGACTCTTTGACAGAAGAGGCCTTTGGCGTAGACTTGTGGACAGGCGAGGCCTCTGGAGCAGACTCGTGGACAGGCGAGGCCTCGGGAGCAGACTCGTGGACAGGCGAGGCCTCTGGTGTAGACTCGTGGACAGGCGAGGCCTCGGGAGCAGACTCGTGGACAGGCGAGGCCTCGGGAGCAGACTCGTGGACAGGCGAGGCCTCGGGAGCAGACTCGTGGACAGGCGAGGCCTCGGGAGCAGACTCGTGGACAGGCGAGGCCTCGGGAGCACAGTGTGCAGCCCACACACTGAAGATGGCTACGGCCATTACAGGCAGCACAGCAGATAATGGGGTGTCTGTTGACCTTGAGGGTGCTGATGATATGGGCTTGTGGCTTGGGAGCGTGGGCTCTGCGTGGCTTGGGAGCGTGGGCTCTGCGGGGTCAGCTGATACGTGAGGTGGCTTGAGAAGGTCAGAGGGGACCTGGTGAGATTCTGGTAGAATAACAGTTTTATGACTTGACTCAGGGAGGCCTGCCGTGGCCGGACTTGACTCAGGAGCAACAGCAGTAACCTGACTTGGTTCATGGAGATCAACTGTGGTGTGGCTTGGTTCAGGGAGATCAGCTGTGGCTTGACTTGGTTCGGGAATAACAGCAGCTACTTGACTTGGCTCATGAAGATCTGCTGTAACTTGGCTTGGCTCATGAAGATCAACTGTGACTTTGCTTGACTCAGGAACCACGGCTGTGACTTTGCTTGACTTGAGGGCTACAGCTATAGCTTTACTTGACTCAGGAGCAATAGCTGTAACTTGACTGGACTTCGGAAGAGCAGCTCTGACCTGACTTGACACAGGAAACACAGCTTTAACGTGACTTGACGCTGGAACAACAGCTGCAGCTTGACTTGACTGTGGAACAACAGCCGTGACCTGACTGGACTCGGAAACTTGACTTGACTCAGGAAACGCAGCTGTAATTTGACTTGACTTGGAAACTTGACTCAGGGGACGCAGCTGCAACTTGACTTGACTTGGAAACTTGACTTGACTCGGAAACACAGCTGCAACGTAACTTGACTCAGGAACAACATGGCTTGGCTCAGGAACGACAGCTGTAACTTGGCTTGACTCGTGGGGCACAGCTGTGACTTGGCTTGACTCGTGGGAAACAGCTGTGACTTGGCTTGATTCATGGGGAACAACTGTGTCCTTGCTTGACTCATGGAGAACAACAGCTGTATCTTGGCTTGGCTCGTGGAACACAGCTGTGACTTGGCTTGGTTCATGGGGAACAGCTGTGGCCTTGCTTGACTCTGTTGCTTGACTTGACTCTGTTGCTTGACTTGACTCTGTTGCTTGACCGGGCTCTGTAGCTTGACTTGACCCTGGAACTGGACTTGACCCTGGAACTAGACTTGACTTGGAAGCCTTGGACTTTGGAGCAGCAGCTGTAGCTTGACTTGACACAGGAGGCACAGCTGCAACTTGACCTGACTCTGAGGAAGCACCTGCAGCTTGACTTGGCACAGGAACAGTAGCTGTAATCTTGCTTGGCTCGGGGGTGGCAGCTGTGACTTTACTTGGCTCAGGAAACGCAGCTGTGAATTGACTTGACACAGCTGCAACTTGACTGGAACCAGGGGTAGCTGCCATTTTAGCTGCCCATACAGCCATGAGGGGTGAGTCCAGTATGTGTGCCATCATGTGGTGTGACTTGGAGACAGCGACCATCTTATGGAGTGGCTCTGGGATGGCGGCCATCTTGTGAACTGGCTCTGGAATGGCGGCCATCTTGTGAACTGGCTCTGGAATGGCGGCCATCTTGTAAACAGGTTTGGGGATGGCGGCCATCTTGTGGACTGGCTTGGGGAAGCCAGGCATGGCGTGAGCAGGCCCTGGAGCGGCAGGCATGGCGTGAGCAGGCCCTGGAGCGGCAGGCATGGCGTGAGCAGGCCCTGGAGCGGCAGGCATGGCGTGAGCAGGCCCTGGAGCGGCAGGCATGGCGTGAGCAGGCCCTGGAGCGGCAGGCATGGCGTGAGCAGGCCCTGGAGCGGCAGGCATGGCGTGAGCAGGCTTTGGCTTGGTTAATGTGGCTTGAGCGGACTTTGGCTTGGCAGGCATGACGTGAACAGGCTTTGGCTTGGTAGACGTGACTTGAGCTGGCTGTGGCTTGGTGGTTACTGCGGGATTGCGGGGTCCCTCGTCCGCAATCCCAACAGTGTAAGGTGAGCCGCTTAACCGGAGTGCAAGATCTAGGTAACTTTCCAGAGTCCAATGTGGGGTATTTCGTGGCATTAAATATGAAATGTCCTTACATAAACCAAAACGGAAAAGATCTTTAAGAGATGTGTCATTGAAGTTCACCTGATAGCACAGTTCACAGAAGTCGGTTACGTAGTCCTCTATTGGACTGTTTCCTTGTCTGAGATGGATGAGACGATCTGCTGGGTCCATGGTTGGACGTGTACTTGCAACTTCCGCTGGATTCATGGGAGGCGAAGTATTCTGTAACATGGACGCTGAGGCGGCGTTTGAATCCAATTGCAGAAGTTTATTGCAAACGACAGCAAACATAAACGTGGAAACAGGCAGAGGGTCGATAACCAGAAAAGCAGTCCAACAGCATACAAAACATAAACGTAATCCAAGCAGCAGAGAGAAAAAGCAGGCAGTGGGTCGAATACCGTGAAGTCAGTCCAGAAACAGCAAACAATCCAATAGGGGTAATCCGTAAACTCAAGAGTCCATAAACAAAGCAAGGTAGCAACAGGTAATCCAACAGAGTAAATATAGAAACGCTCGGTAAGGCAGGTGAAACTGGCAATACTTCGCAAAGTATAGAGCACATGGTCAGTCTTTAAATAGTGTCAAACAGGAAGTAACAATAGAAGCAGCAGAGGGAGCATGCAGGCAGTCCTAGGGTGAGGGCTCCCTCTGCTGGCGTGGCATTACATTTAGTGATGGAAAAAAAACAAACACACACAAAAAAACTGTTTAATATATTTATTAGGACATATTGGTTCAAATATATCTTTACCCCTGAAAAAGCACATTGTTGTTTAAACCCAGAGGATTACACTTAGAAAATAAATATTAATACATACTAAGAAATACCTAAGTTATTCCAAGCTGACAGGCTAAATTAACAACTGCAACAATTCTTTCCCCATGATCATGCCATTTCCCTAGAAATATACATTTATTGTTTATGATAATCAGTTTATTGACAAAACAAGGCATTTCAGGATGCAAGCAACAGTATCCAGCAATATCCTATGACTCGTGCCTATTTGAATGGACTTGTCTTCCTTGTTTTATTCTTCACCTGTCATGTAATAAACAAAAACTAACATGTTTGGTGTCTACTGAGAAGCATCACAGATCAGAATCTTTTTTGAAAATAATGACTTACAACTGTGAGTCAGTCAATACAAAGACACCATTAGCAACTCTGGGAATATGGTGATAAGATTTCATGTCAATTTTCAGAAAATAACATTTCAAATTTAATTGAATGGGACAAACTAGTTGGTTAAAATCACTCACCTTAGACTGAGTTTGATGGTTTTGGGCATCAGCTGTTGAGTTGTTGTGGCACATGAATTGAGAGATTTTCAGGATTGTGGAAATCCCTCACCTAGAAAGAGTGCAAAAGAAAAAGCACCAGTACACAAATACAAACAAATCCACAAAATGTCACTAAGACTTGGGTGATTGACCACTTATGTGGGTTACTGATGCTGGTAAATGTCAGATACTCATATATAAGTCCAATGTCCTCCAGCTCTCTTGGAAATAATTATTTAGGAGAAGCTGCTCAGCCTTTCCTGCCTCCTCGGACGTCCTGGCACTATTACAACTCTTGGTTTAATGTTCATCTGAGCTGCCTGAAAGCTAGCTTCATCTTGTACAAGGAAATTCAATGGTTAAACAAAATCTGTGAGAAATCAGCAAAATGTTGTTCTGTGAGCTGCAAAAGAGAGGAAAACACTCAGGTTTATCAAGTAATATTCCCCGGGAGATTGTATTTTGCCCCCTCTACCTCCTCTCTGGCTCAGCCAGGACGCAAACCAGGGATCTTCTTGCTGTGAGGAGACAGCGCTACTGAGCCGCTGTGCTGCCCTACTTAAATTCCTTACAACATACAGCTGTTTGTCCAGTTTTGCACATACCCTAGAATTCACCAAGTTTCAAGCCCAAATTTGACCATAAATGAAGCAATTTTTTTTAATGCCATAGTGGTCATAAAAATGAATAACACCTTCCAAAGTGCTGTGTTCCATCACAGCCGCTGGTTTCACATCTGGTTCTACAAATGATTCTTTGTTTTATTTAATTGTATATAAATAATGGACATTGTCAAAGTCATTCATTTGTGTTGGTGTACTAGCAATAAAATAAATAAAATAAATGAAACATAAATTCATAAATTAAATCTATGATCTGTTTATTTATTTAGTCCTTAGACTGTTACTTCATGGGCAAAGTAAATTTTTGAGCTCAATTTTTAAATTACGATTAAAAATAAATAAATAAACAATACTAACACATTAAAATATAATATAATGAAAAGGAAACGGCACTGAGGTTTACTTCGTTTGAACCAGATACTGAAGCAGTCACGTGGTTTTCAGGTAAACAAAGCTTGGGACGTCATACATCACATGCTTTTCTCAAAATAAATCAAGCTCCGATACAGTGCTTCAATGTGAAATGTGTCGTTTTTTTATGCAAGCCTCTGAGCTTCCGTGTTGAACGTAACATCACTACATGAAAGTGCTGTCCGAGTGAGCCATTGTTTTCTTTTGTTTGTTTTTTTGTTGTTTTGTTTAGTTTTATGTATTTTCATGGACTCAAGTTCCCTTTTTCCCTCGTGGCTGTAACAGGGTAAATGAGACGAGAGGCGAGCGGATCCATTTGCGAGCTTTTATTATAGGGACGAGACAGATACATGGTCGTGCAGGCAGGGTCAAACAACAGTAAACAGGAATGTCAGAGGCGAGACGAGAGAATAGTCTTTAAAGACGAGCGATAATCCGAAAGGCAGGTGGCTAGACAGTCCAAACGAGATAACCAGGCGGGAAAAACAAAACACAGGGAACTAGGAACTCGGAACAAGAAACTAGGAAACGATAACAAAGGGAATACAACAATATAACAATCCGTGACTTGCACTGGGAAAGACCGGGGTCTTTATAGTGACGCTGATTGGTCACATGCGATGACACAATCAGCGTGAAGGATACTGAGAGATGTAGTCCAGGGTGAAAAGCAACAGTCAGTGTGAGATATGGTGAGAGTGACCTCTGGTGGTGAGCATCGACCAGATTCGTGACATAGCCCCCCCCCAAGGAGCGGCTTCCAGATGCTCAAAGGGAACAACAGTCCAGGGGAGCGGTGGGGCGGGAGCGAGACAGGGCGAGGGCTGGAGGGCCAGGTCCATGTGGAGGGCCCGGTGATTGAGGCAGGACCAACAGAGCAAGTACCCTCCAGGGCGGGGCCGGAGGTGGAGCAGGATGCAGGGATAGAGGAGACAAACAGAAGAGCAGGAGGGGCAGGAGCCCTCCAGGGCTGAGCAGGAGGCACCGGGAACTTCCAGGACGGAACTGGAGGCAGAGCAGGAGGCGCCGTGGCCCTCCAGGGCAGAACAGGAGGCGCCAGGACCCTCCGGGGCTGAACAGGAACCAGTATAATGGACTGGGACCTAGGGAGAACAGGGACAGAGGAGGCAGACAGAATAAGGGGAGAAGCAGAGAGACCAAAGGATAACGCCGCCTCCCTAGGAGGATCTACAGCCGAAGCTGACACCTCAGGAGGCATTGGCGCGGCTTCTCCGACAGGGAAGGCCTCTGGAGCTGACTCGTGGTCAGACGGGGCCTCTGGAGCAGACTTGAGACCAGACGGGACCTCTGGAGCAGACTTGAGACCAGACGGGACCTCTAGAGCAGACTTGAGATCAGATGTGACTTATGAACAGACGTGACCTCAGGAGCTGACTTGTGAACAGATGTGACCTCAGGAGCACAGTGTGCAGACCACACACACCAAATGGCAACCGCCATTACGGGAAGCAGCACGCCGGCCATCCTGATAGGCCGTGATTTTGGGATGTCAGACGAGGCATGGCACGGCTCTGGAAGGTCAGACAAGACTTAACTTGGCTCTGGACAAATAGATGAGACATGACGAGGCACTGGGAGGTCTGATGAAACATGGGGAGGCTCTGGGCCGTCGGGCAGGACGGGACTTAACTCTGAAACAACAGCAATACCTTAACTTGGCTCAATAAGTGCCACTGTGACTCGACCAGATTCGTGAAGATCAGTAGTGAACTGACTTGACTCTTGGAGATCAGCGGTGACTGGACTTGGCTCATGGAGATCAGCAGTGACTTGATTTGACACGTGAAGACCAGCGGTGACTTGAACTGGCTTGTGAAGATCAATGACTTTACTTGACTCAGAAACCACGACTGTGACCTTGCTCGACTCAGGAGGAGCGGCCCTGACTTCACTTGGCTTGTGAAGGTTAACAATGACTTTACTTGGCTCAGGAACGACAGCCTTGAGGTTGCTTGACGCAGGAACGACAGCCTTGACGTTGCTTGACGCAGGTACGACAGTCTTGACGTTGCTTGACGCAGGAACGACAGCCTTGACGTTGCTGGACTTGGAAGCTTGACTGGACTTGGAAGCTTGACTGGACTTGGAAGCTTGACTGGACTTGGAGGCTTGACTGGACTTGGAGGCCTGACTGGACCTGGAAGCTACAGCTGTAGCCTGACTTGACTCCGGAGCAGTGGCTGAAGCTTGACTTGGCTCTGGAATAACAGCAGCAGCTTGACTTGGCTCATGAGGATCTGCTATAACCTGGCTTGGCTCATGGAGATCCGCTGTACCGGGACTTGACTCATGAACAACATGGCTTGGCTCAGGAGCAACAGCTGTAGCGTGACTTGACTCAGGAACAACATGCCTTGACTCAGGAACAACAGCTGTAGCGTGACTTGACTCGTGGGGAACAACTGTGACTTGGCTTGACTCGTGGGGAACAGCTGTGACCTGGCTTGACTCGTGGAGAACGGCAGCTGTGTCTTGACTTGACTCTGTGTTATGACTTGACTCTGTGTCTTGACTTGACTCTGTGTCTTGACTTGACTCAGGGGTAGCCGCCGCGACATGAAGGAGCGCCACTTTAGCTGCCCATACCGTCATTAGGGGAGTGTCCAGCACGTGGGCCATCATGACCACAGGTGGCATGCCATCTTGTGGAGTGGCTTGGAGACGGCGGCCATCTTGTGCAGTGGCTCTGGCGTGGCAGCCATCTTGTGCAGTGGCTCTGGCGTGGCAGCCATCTTGTGCAGTGGCTCAGGAAAGATGGCTGTAACTTGACTTGAGACAGAAGCGACAGCTGTAATTTGACTTGACACAGGAACAACAGTTCTGGCTTGATTTGAAACAGGAAACACAGTTTTAGCTTGACTTGCCTTAAGAGCGGTTCTGACTTGACGCAGGAAACATAGCTCCAGCTTGACTTGACACAGGAAACACAGCTGCAATCTGACTTGACTTGGAAACTTGACTTGACTCGGGAAATGCAGCTGTAAATTGACTTAACTTGGAAACTTGACTTGACTCAGGGAATACAGCTGCAGCTTGACTTGACTTGGAAACTTGACTTGACTCAGGAAACACAGCTGCAACTTGACTTGACTCAGGAAATGCAGCTGTGACTTTATACGGCTCTGGTATAGCAGCTGTGACGTGACGGAGCTCCGTTTTCGCCGCCATTTTGTGAACGGACTCCGCCGTCGCCGCCATCTGGTGAGCGCGCACTGGCACCGCCGTCATCTTGCGAACGGGCCTCGCAGTCGCCGCCATTTTGTGCACGGGCTCCTCCGTCGCCGTAATTTCGCGAGTGTACAGCGGCGCGGCCGCCATCTTGTGCACGGACTCTGCGGACACCGCCATAGCTAGGGCATGCTCCGACACGGCCGCCATTTCACGAGCGATCCAGGCGGAAAACTTGTTTGTGGCGTCGTGATCCGGCGTTACCGCCAATCTGCGCGAGGGATGCACGACTGCCATGTCCGCGTTGTCGCGTTCCTCCTTCGCGACCACCACAGTACACGGCGAGCCCACACACAATAAGGCAAAGTTCATAAATTCTGCGAGTGATGAACGCGGACCCTCGTGTCTCAGCCTCGCCCTTAAAGGCTGATTTACGCCATCGCAGAAAATCTCTATAATTGTACAGTCCGGGAGGGTGGAATAATTAGCGATGGCCAAAAACTCACGTATGTGTTGTTCGAGTTTGTGTGGTCCTTGTTTTATCCTGAATAGTATCCTGTCTGTGTCCATATCTGTTGAATGTCCGGGAGTGAAGCTGCTGGATCCTTGTGTGACGGATTGTTCTGTAACAGGGTAAATGAGACGAGAGGCGAGCGGATCTATTTGCGAGCTTTTATTATAGGGACGAGACAGATACATGGTCGTGCAGGCAGGGTCAAACAACAGTAAACAGGAATGTCAGAGGTGAGACAAGAGAATAATCCTTAAAGACGAGCGATAATCGAAACGAGATAGCCAGGCGGGAAAAACAAAACACAGGGAACTAGGAACTCGGAACAAGAAACTAGGAAACGATAACAAAGGGAATACAACAATATAACAATCCGTGACTTGCACTGGGAAAGACCGGGGCCTTTATAGTGACGCTGATTGGTCACATGCGATGACACAATCAGCGTGAAGGATACTGGGAGATGTAGTCCGGGGTGAAAAGCAACAGTCAGTGTGAGATATGGTGAGAGTGACCTCTGGTGGTGAGCGGACCGCGGAACATCGACCAGATTCGTGACAGTGGCACTCGCTTAATCACAACATGTATCTTTTAATAGAGTGGCATTAACTAAAACTCTTTTACTTTTTTTGCAGTTTAAGATGCATTCTGTCTACTATTTTAATTTACTGAAATTAAATTATACATATGTATTATTAGATTGATTCCAATCCAATATATGTAGTATCAGAGAGTCACAACCCTGTTCCTGAAGGCACCTCAACTTTACACATTTTGGATGAATCTCTCTTATCAAACACACTTGATTCAACTCATCAGGTCATTAGTAGAGCACTCTATGATGTTAGCTCAGTGTGTCACATAAGAAAGACCTCAAAATATACAGAAACATGGTAGAGAAACAAAGGCCTACTGTATACAATAAAGTCAATAAAACAAAGACACTGTAAAATACTCACTTAACCTTTCTAGATGCTTTGATCACTGGCAGCAGCCTCAGGAGACATTCTTCTGATTGATCATATTTCCACAGTATAAACTCATCCAGCTCTTTTTCTGAGTTCAACAGCAAAAACACCAGAGCCGACCACTGAGCAGCAGACAGTTTGACTCCAGAGAGATGACTGTAATGTGTTCTGCTCAGGTATGTTTGGACTTCCTGCTCTAGTTAACGATCATTCAGTTCATTCAGACAGTGGAACAGGTTGATGGATTTCTCTGGAGAGCGATTCTCCCTGATCTTCTGTTTAATGTATTAAACTGTTTCCTGACTGATTTCAGAGCCGCTTGCTGTCTTTCTCAAGAGGCCTTGTAAGAGAGTCTGATTAGACTCTAGTGAGAGACCAAGAAGGAACCGGAGGAAAAGGTCTCAGTGTCCGTTCTCACTCTGTAAGGCCTTGTCCACTTCTCCCTTCAGTAAACTGGTCATTGGTGACCTGAACTCATTCATCAGTCCTGTGTTTTGTTCAGAAAAGGACAGCAGCTTGAATAAAGCAGCAAGAAACTCCTGAATACTCAGATGAACAAAGCTGTACACCTTCCCCAGCTGCAAACTCCTCTCTGAAGATCTGGGTACAAACTCCTGAGTACACTGACACTTCTCTGACATCAATGCCGCTCTCTTTCAGGTCCTGCTCATAGAAGATCAGGTTCCCTTTTTCCAGCTGTTCAAAAACCAGTCTTCCTAGAGACAGAATAGTCTTTCTAGCCTGATCAGGATTGATTTCATATTTCCCATCATACTTCTGTGTCTTCAGTTTGGTCTGAAAGATCAGGAAGTGTGTGAACATTTGTGTGAGAGTCTTGGGAATCTCTGCACTCTCTGCTTTACCCATCATCCTCTCTAGAACAGTGGCTGAAATCCAGCAGAAGACTGGTATGTGACACATGATGAACAGACTTCTTGATGATCGGATGTGTGTGACGATTCTATCAGCCAGACTCTGATCGTTTATTCTTTTCCTGAAATATTCGTCCTTCTGTGACCTGGTCGACACACTCAGGAGGGATCTGATTGGCTGCTGCTGGTCGAGAGGTGATCCAGAGGAGAGCAGAAGGAAGTAGATTCCCCTTGATGAGGTTGGTCAGCAGCACATCCACTGAGGCTGATTCTGTTACATCAGACAAGCTCCGATTGTTTTGGAAATCTAGACGTAGTTGACACTCATCCAGACCATCAAATATGAACATGACTTTGTAGTCATCATAATCTGCTGACTTAAATTCTTTGGTTTCAGTGTGAAGGTGATTTAGAAGATCAACAAGACTTTTTTTCTGTATTAAATTCAGCTCCCTGAAAGGAAGTGTAAATATAAAATGAACATCCTGATTGGCTTTTCCTTCAGCCCAGTCCAGGATGAACTTCTGCACAGAGACTGTTTTTCCAATTCCAGCGACTCCTTTAGTCAGCACAGTCCTGATGGGTTTGTCTTGTCCAGGTGAGGGTTTAAATATGTCATTGCAGTTGATTGGTGTTTCCTGTGTCTCTGGTCTCCTGGACACTGTCTCAATCTGTCTCACCTCATGTTCATTATTGATCTCTCCACTCCCTCCCACTGTGATGTAGAGCTCTGTGTAGATCTCATTCAGACGTGTTGAGTCTCCATGATTGGACATTCCTTCACTGATTCTCTGATATTTGTCCTGTAGTCTGGATTTGAGTTATTGTTGATACACAGGCATCAGTTCTGATCAAAGGAAATAACTGTTGTTATTGGCTGGACATTATTTTAGAAATGTATTTATAGATTTGATAGATATTAGAATGTGTCATGACATTCACTAACTGAAGACAGAAGGTTCATAATAAAAACACAGGCTATAATCTGCTGATCCAGAGCTCTTACTGGTCTGTAGTGTGTTAGCAAGGTCTGTCTGGTTCATCTTCCTCAGGATGATCAGTGTGATCTTCAGAAGCCCCTCTCTGACTCTGTTATGACCCTCATCAACATAATGGTCTCTTTCAGAGCATTCTGGGTAATATGGACGTAGTAGTCTCTTAAAATGTTTTAACTCACTCTTAATCACAGGGATAATTTTCTGCTCAAGCTCCTGAAATCATAGTGAATATTCAAATACACAAGAGTCAAGAGTCTTTTTTGTAGTTTAGTCAAAGGCATGAATACTAACAAATATCACTGAATTATATCACACCCACACACATACACACACAAAGCCAACCTTGAAAATGGAGTCTAAGTTCTTCTTTGGTGGATGCGAATCTGATCCTTCATGTTTTTGACTGTAGTTAAACAAATATTGAACTTTTTTGTAAATATGCATTAACATATTTAATGCACATCAGCAGTTAATATCATGTATTTTTATACTGCAAACAAAACAACACCTCAGATCAGCAGATGTGTCTCCCAAATTGAAAGTAATTGGAGGATCCATTGACCAGTCACTCTTCATGGACACACAGCTGGGTTCAGGAGATTCATTCTGCAAAAGACTAAAATATAACAGCAATTAAAACTCTTTCACCTTTTACCAACACCTTTTACTGTTTCAACCTCTCTTAAATGTCAGTCTTTCACTTGAGGAGTCTTTCATGACTTGAGAGTTAAAAGATGAAAGTATTCTTTGTCTATAAATAAAAGGAATCTGCCCCAGGTCCCCTTTTCATTGATGCATTATGGAATAAAATAGACCAATACACACATATAGACACAGACAGACACTGAAACATCCAGCAGTAACAGGCACACTTGGTGACAATGTCTACAATACACTACACCTACAGTATATATCATCTTTGCAGAGATCTGAAAGATCCATCAGTTGTTTTTTCCTCACAGACACATTGATGTGTTCAGTTAAATCTGATTCACCCCCCTGAATCAAACTATAAATGAAAATGTTATTATAGTATGCATTTATTGTTTTTTAACATTCAAAATTTGAAACATTTCAAGTTCAACTCTCACCGCATGACTGTCTTTATATTTGTTTTATGATCTTTAGAGAGTTTCATTCTGGAGGCCATGGTTTCATCTAAAAACATTCAGATATTGATCCACAGAGTGAGTTATGAATCATCTCAGCATTTAATTTTCTCAAATCCAACTCTGTCTCAACAGTCAGTCCACAGCGATGACCTGCACACATGAAAAACAATTTTTTCCTGACAGTATTTACACAGAATCAAATTATTCACAAACAGCATAACAAATTTAGTCAAGCACAGTGTTAAAATGAAAGTAAAGGTGCAATCTGACGATTTACAGAATCTGTGTTTTCTCTCCTAATGTCATTTAAAACTACTTTCAAATTATATTGTGACGAGTCGGCTGCCTCCCCCCTAACTATCATCGTCACCCCTTCGGTAATCGCCGCCCTTCACCAGGCTCCTGACGGGAGTGGGCGTGTGGGAGGAGGAGGGGCGCTGAAACATCCAGGTCTAGCGGCGTGTGATGAGGCACACCTGATGTGAATGAAGCCTCATCACCGCCACTGTTAAAATGCCGAGCGCGCCTCTCCTCAGGAGATCGTTCTCTTTCCCGTGCATGCACGCTGGTGTCCTCGTGGGTCCAGGAAGGGTGCGTCGAGGGACGAGCGCCGCCGATGTGATGGACGAGCTGCTGGGCCCATGGGTCCGAGTGCGAACCGCATGGAAATGGCTGCGGGCCAGGATGCCGGGCCTTCTCACCCGCCTGAGGAAGTGCCGCCGCTAAGGAATGGATGAAGCCGCTAAAGGAAGCCGCTACCCGCCACGTTGCCGCGGACCCTGGCGGGGAGCAAGTGCGGCCGCCGGACTCCGCCCCGGACCCTTCCCTTCTGAACACTGCCCCTCCTTCACGGATTCCCTTCACGTCAAGGACACCAGATCCCCCATTTATTTTGGACACTTTTTTCCCCTTTTTGGACACTTTCTGTTTATTATTTAATAAAAGCCTCTCCGAGGCCTGACGTCACGCCCACTGTGTCTGTCGCTTTGCTCCGCACCTGTGACAATATGATACTGATTAATGCTGTACTTCACTTTAAACCAGTCAGGATCGATTTTGGCTATCAAAAAAGATTGTGAAATTGTGTGGAAGTGTTTTTCTCTCTTAATGTAGTTTATTTCCTCATATGACAAAACAGATCTTGCTTGTAATAGTTTCACTTTCATGTGTCACCTGACAAGGAGGAATTTGAAGGTGTGTTCGACGTCATCTACGGCTACAGACGCCGATCAACGAGAGTAGCCAAGAGTTGAAAATGGAGTTGTCAAGTCGAGGGGTATATAACTGCAGCTTAGAGATCTCCAAACTCCAAAACAGGGTAGGCGCTCCAAAATAGGGCATGGCTTCCTCCCTTTGACAGACAGGCACATGACCTGTTATGTCCACCTTGCTCTAATGTCATGCTGAGGTGTGCCAAAAAACTCTCGCGACGGCGAGGCGGATGTGTCGAATTGAGCAGTCGGGAGCAGTAGCTCTCCACCGACTGCGCTGACCAAAAGCACGACGGAAAACGCCTGGATGGCGACACAGCTTAATGCTCATTGGTTCAGACAACTGTGATGTTGCTGTTCTTTTCTAAAATGTTTTATTTTTTAATCTAATATCATGTCATTGTTTAAATTATGCATGAATACTGTCAGTGCGACCTCTGCGTGAGATATGTGATTGTTGTCATATTTCTATAAAAATCTAAAACATGTTTGTATTAATGTAAATATTAATGATAAATATGCCTTTCGTATGGAATTAAATAGCAAGCACTTTGAGTGTCTTGTTCATCATATTTATTCTCATATAAAAACAACAGAGCTGAAATTATATCATGTTTATCAGCAACACAGCATGTGAGTGTGATAACCCGATATCAGCCCCGATCTCGTAGGTGTCTGTTCTACTTCGAGAGGTCAGAACTGTCCGTCTTGACTGCACTTATTTCACTCCTCACCTCACTGCAGCCGCCTACTCTCGCCTAGGCAAGGCGAGGCGCACCTCAAACAAGCCTAGATGCAAAAGCCTCTAAATCCATCTGACGTTTTTCATTAAAATTAGCATTTCTTTCTGGCTACTTTTTATAGGTTTCAATGTAAGTACTGGTACTTCTGATTGGGCTGAAGCTGGAATTTAATGAGTTTGAAGTAAAATTATTTGATGGACGTATACTATATGTCAGGAGCATTCACTCAGTATCATTATCTCATTTTTGACCAAGATGGCTTTTAGCTGGTTTTGCATCTTCTTCTTCATCTTCATATGTATTTACTAAAAATATTTTGTATGTAAAATGTAACATTAAAGTGACGGTACTTTGAATATAGTCTTTGTAAAACTATGAAGCAAAATATGTGAAAATGTGCCAATAAAAAACCTGAACGACTGGTATTTTCAGCATCAACTAGCAGTAGTAGAATTTTGGCAACTAGTTTCATAAATCCCTAATGGCTACAATTTCAGATAAACAGTGAAAGAACTAAGAGTTTACCTCATCCAAATGAACCAAACACTAACATCGACTGAACCTGGTGCACACCAAATGTGCTAGTGTTGAAGCACCCTTATATTCTGGAAATTAAAGAACTTGTTGCAGTTGGTCTGATACTCCCAGCCATGCTCATGTAACTTATGCCCTTTTTTACTTTGCCTCTTAATTGCTGCTTGTTGATGTTGTTGTTGTTATTATTATTATTAAAATATTTTTCACAGAATGTATTACTATTGTTGAAGTAATGTACAGCAGTATTCTGTATTGATTCAGTTGTTATATTTGCATGTAAAGAATTCATTCTTTTTTGTTGTTGTTGTTGTTTTCAGGCATCTCATGAAATTGAAGAATTAGTGAAGGGCATAGAAATGGACATCTTGATTGTGACTGAGGAGGAGCAATGAGAAATGCTTCCAAAAGAAACCACTGACATTGCCATCATTTTGGAAGATTGTATTGATCTCACCGATATCTGTGTTGTCCTGAAAGCATTTGTGCTTTGGATGGGTCTTCTTTACATCGTTAACATTGATTACCCAAAACACATGAAGCACACTTTCAAGGTTCTCCAAAAATTTTTCATGAACATTGGTGGGAGCAGCTGCTCTTAGTGTGTTTATGGGCTATGCAACATGCTACTCCACAAGAAATTTAGAATCCCTCATCTGTTCTTTTGATTAAATGAAAGGAATGTAAATATTTACTTGAAGCCAGGTTACAAATTATTTTAAGTTGAATCAATTTGTTTGTTTTTACAGTGTAGATGATAAAACACATTCTGTTGACAATGATGTAACGCAGCGGTAACGCATGCTTGTAACTATACTCTTATTACTTATTTGGAAATTATAAGACATTAAATTACTCCGTTACTAAAAAAATAATCAAGTTACTGCCCAACACTGCTCTTACTAACTGCATACACACTGATCTACAACACAACAGAGTGTATTTCTTTCACAAACACACTGACTGCACAAAACTCATCTTTCACTCATATATCATGGACTAGAGCTGGATTTGAAACTCTGAAAGCAGCAAGAAAAGACATAAATCTAGGAACACTAAAACACTTGATCATTTACATAATATAATAGCAATACCACTGAAATACATTTAAGTGAAAATAATACTCACAGAGCACAAGAGGAAGTTGACTGAGCTCCATACTGACTGAATGATGACAGACACAGACTGTTAAAGACTCAAGACTTCCTGAAACCTGCAGTCAGATCTTTAGAAACATCACAAACAATTAAACACATATAAATGTACCTCATGTGTTACAGAAGATCCTTTGATAATGTTGATAATCTTGTAACATGTTTTCACAAAATGTCACACTGACTAACATGCAAGCTTTCTACAGAAATGTTGTCATGACCCATGAGTATTTATTTGCCATTATGAGAAGTTATATTCTGTTGTGTTCAATGAACAAGGGAAATGGAACAATATTTTGATGTCTCTTTATCGTAATGGTGATATTAGCTATATTTATAATAATGGTTAATGGTTAGTGCAGTGGAGCTGAAATAGAAATAGAAGAAACCAAACCACAACTATGAGCTCAAGATTATCTATTTTTATTCTGTCAGGCCTGTTGGAGTCTGACACTGATATATTTGTTCCTGTGAACACAGTTTAATATTCTTACACCAAAGCAAGGGATGAGCATTGAAACAAACTTAATGATGATGATTTCAGTTTATCTTAAAGGGGTCATCGATTGCTAAGTTCACTTTTACATGCTGTTTGAACATTAATGTGTGTTAGCAGTGTATGTACAAATCTACCCTATAATGATAAAAATCCATGCAGTGGTTTTTAATTAATCTGTAAAAATAATATCCCCTTTTTCAAATCGAGCCATTCTCAGATGGCTGTCATTGTGGCGTCACACCGACAGAGGCCGCTCCCACGATAGTTGATTGACATGAGCGTTTTACCTCAGATCAGCTGTAACAGTCTGTCCTCTTTTGTTTCAATGCCGGAGCAGGGATGTAAGTTGGACAAGAATATCTCAGATTGAGGTGTTGTGTTGCTGGATGTAATAATGAAAGTAGTGGTCGTCATTTACTCCCGACATCTGAGCCCTGAAGATGCAGTAGATTACGTTTGTTTGTGAAGGGAATGTGCCTCCCGATCTACATATATCCGTCTATGTTCACGCGAATCATTCATGAGCCAGCTTCACTTACAGTTGTGATCGCCTTTCCTAATAAAGTGCTAGTTAGCAAGTTTAGCGGCTAAACGCGGCTAAATGCAGCTAAAGTAAACAGACTCGTCTTTCCACAGAGAGAAGAGAGGGGCGGGGTGAGCAGAGCTCATTTGCATTTAAAGCAGCCTCGACCAGAATGAGATGATTTTTGCAGAGCGGATTTTGGCAAGGTAAAAAGGGTGTTGTTTTACACAACCATTGAGAATTTTAATCAAAGTATATTATAGACTTTTTATTAAGACCCTAAAGTATCAACTTGTGGAAAATGGGCATCCAAATGCCCTTTTTAATGTATCCTCCTTCTTAATTTGAAAATACATTTTTCAGTTGAGACTCATAAGTCCAAGGCACTTAAATAATGTGAAGTATAAAAAGCCTTTATTCACATGGCTTTTAAGTTTTAAAAACAACAAATGTGTGCATTTGTTTCAGTTGTTTTAATGAACAGTTTCTTATTTTCAGCTCCCAGAAGTCTGTTTAATTGAGGTAAAAGGTCATGAGTCTTTTATTGTCATTTGAACAGTTTACACATGTAAAACTAAGCAGTGAAATTTGTGAGGTACTGTAGACTCTGAACAACAACAACGAAAGCACAGCAATAACAAATTGCAAAAGTATAATATAACATGACAACTGTCACGAACCCACTCCTGAACATCAGTCTGCTTGCCACCAGAGGTTGCTGTGACATTCGCATTACACTGACTGTTACACTACACCCCGGACTACGTTCCCCATCAGCCATTGTGGCCTTCACCTGCGTCCAGTCAGAGACACTATTTAAACCATGGTATGGACACTGCTAGACTGTTGTTAGCCCTCGAGCAGGGCACACGATCGCTCGAGGGCTACATACAAGAATATTTAAGCATCGCGCAATACTCCGATCTGCCGGACTGTGTTCTGATAGACTTTTTCCTTGAGTGAATTTATCAGCCGCTTAAGTCATGGCTCAGACGCGAGGGTCCGCGTTCATCACTTTGTCTGTTTGTGGGCTCACCATTTACTGTGGGTGTCGCAGAGGAGGAACGCGACAACTCGGTAATTGGACCCGCCTCCCGCTCGCAAAATGGTGGCCACGCCGGACATACCATGGCTGCGACAACGGAGCCCATGCACAAAATGGTGGTGACAGTGGTGCCCATTCGCAAGATGGCAGCCACGCCTGTGCGCGCTCACAAAATGGTGGCGAAAACATAATGTGTCAAGTGTCAAGTCAAGTTAAAGCCGTGTTTCCTGTGTCAAGTAAAGTCAGAACTGTTGTTCCTGTGTCAAGTAAAGCTACAGCTGTATCTCCCAAGTCAAGTCAAATTACAGCTGTCGTTCCTGTCTCAAGTCAAGTTACAGCTGTGTTTCCTGAGCCAAGTCAAGTCAGAGCTGTGATTCCTGAGTCAAGCAAAGACAAAACTGCGGTTCCTGTGTCAAGCAAAGTCAAAGCTGTGGTTCCTGTGTCAAGCACAGTCAAAACGGATTGTCCTGAGCCAAGTCAAGCCACAGCTGGTCCTAGTGAACCAAGTCACGTTACAGTTGGTCTTCGTGAGCCGAGTCCAGCCACAGCTGATCTTCACAAGTCAAGTCAAGTCACAGCTGGTCGTCACGAGCCAAGTCAAGTCACAGTAATTCTTAATGAGCCAAGTCAAGTTATTGCTGTTGTTTCAGAGCCAAGTCACGTCTCGTCTGACCGCCCAGAGCCAAGTCGCATCTCGTCTGACCGCCCAGAGCCAAGTCGCATCTCGTCTGACCGCCCAGAGCCAAGTCGCATCTCGTCTGACCGCCCAGAGCCAAGTCACGTCTCGTCTGACCGCCCAGAGCCAAGTCGCATCTCGTCTGATCGCCCAGAGCCAAGTCACGTCTCGTCTGACCGCCCAGAGCCAAGTCACGTCTCGTCTAACTGCCCAGAGCCAAGTCACGTCTCGTCTGACCGCCCAGAGCCAAGTCACGTCTCGTCTAACCGCCCAGACCCAAGTCACGTCTCGTCTGACCTCCCAGAGCCAAGTCACGTCTCGTCTGACCGCCCAGAGCCAAGTCACATCTCGTCTGTCTGTCCAGAGCCAAGTCACGTCTTGTCTGTCTGTCCAGAGCCAAGTCACATCTCGTCTGTCTCCCCAGAGCCTCCTCACGTCTCGTCTAACCGCCCAGAGCCCCGTCACATCTCCACTGTCTGTAGAGTTTCGTTACAACACGTCTGATCGTCAAGAGTTAAGTCAAGTCTCGTCTGACCTCCCAGAGCCTTGTCATGTCATTTCTGCCAGTGTGACGGCGATCACCATTCTCAGTATGTTGGCTGCACACTACGCTCCAGAGGTCTCGTCTGTCACCAAGTCTGCTCCAGAGGTACCGTCTGTTCACAAGTCTGCGCCAGAGGTCTCGCCTGTTCACAAGTCTGCCTCAGAGGTCTCGCCTGTTCACAAGTCTGCCTCAGAGGTCTCGTCTGACCACAAGTCAGCCCCAGAGGCCTCTCTGGTTGGAAAAGCTGTGCCAATGCCTCCAGAGGTGTCAGCATCAGCTGTAGATCCTCCTATGGAGGTGGCGTTCTCCTATGAACTCTCTGCTTCTCTCCTTGTTCTGTCTGCCTCCTCTGTCCCTGCTCTCCCCAGGTCCCAGTCCATGAAGCAGGCCCCTGCGCCTCGTGCTCTGCCCTGGAGGGCCTCTGCGCCTCCTGCTCTGCCCTGGAGGGCCCCTGTGCCTCCTGCTCTGCCCTGGAGGGACCCTGCGCATCCTGCTCCACCCCGGTGGGCTCCTGGTCCGCCTGCTCCGCCATGAAGGGTTCCTGGTCCGTTTGTCCTGTTGTGATGATCTTCAGGGGGGTTGGGTGCTCTGTCACAAACCCACTCCTGAAAGTCAGTCTACTTGCCACCAGAGGTCGCTGTGACATTCGCATTACACTGTTACACTACACCCCGGACTACGTTCCCCATCAGCCATTGTGGCCTTCACCTGCGTCCAATCAGAGACACTATTTAAACCCCGGTCTTCCTGTCACATATTGCAGAGTATTGGTTTGCGTTTATCACTTGATTCCAAATAAACCACATGTGAGGGAAGATATACATTTTGCAACACCGTAATTACATACCTTACTGCACGTTTCGTGGCAGTTTCAAAGTGAAATGTCCAGAGAGTGGTGGTAAAACACACATTCAATACGTGACCTTGGCTCTGTCGTATTGGAAATATCCCCTACACCAAACCCAACCCTAAACCTAACCAGTAGTGTTAACAAATGCAAAACTGGTTTAAAAATGCATTTTGTAATGCAGCCATGCTACTTTTACTTCCTCTTTCAGATTTGAGCTGTTTTGTCGAACCACAGTTTCACAGGGTTCGAACCGGATCTCTTCATCACCAAAGCGTAGCGCCGTATTACGTGAGCTACCGAGCAAACCGACTACATTAGAAATATGAAGCTGTCAAAGTGTCAATTTTCAAATTGTGCAGGATGTTAAATCTGTTTTAAAACCATAATAAAATAGTCAGCAGTAGTAATCGTCTGAAAATTAGGCTTTATTAATCAAAACTCGGTGTATGTGTGAAAAGGAATAAAAGTTTTACTGCTTCTAGTGTTCATTTTAACTGGAAACTGCAGTGATTCGTACATATAGGTAAGTTTTTTCAGGTTTGCAGAAATGTATATAAAGGCACTTATTTCCAATGAGCCTAAGTTGCAACAACAGCAACGGCATTATTGGTCGTACATAACACTGATACTAGTCACTTAAAATTGTATTTATATGTTGAAATCTGGAAGCCATAGAAAGAATATTTTTTTATTTATTAAAATACTTCTTTTTTTTTTTTTTTCATTAAAATACGCATACGCAACAGTCACAAGTCATTGCATTTCAAGTCTATTTTTTGAAATTTGGAAGCCATAACACATTTTATTTCCATGTATGGTCACATAATAGTAATTACAATTCAAGTCTAATTACAGGGTAAACCTGAAAACCAAAGAACGAAAACATTGATATTTTTAGACAATATACAATATTATATATCTTTTATTAAATAGTAATGTGGCATAAATTTGCTGGTAATAATGCCGTAAATTAGTCCTACCTGTCACAACATCTCCTACACTGCCTTCTCTTAAAAAATAACATTTTTAGCAAGGTAAATATACATATAGTTCCCAACGAAAGCATTAGTGTAAAACATGTTGAAGACAAGTGAAAAGGTTGTCCAGTCATTAAATAATAAGCTATTTCTTCACAAAAGCCGTCAGACAGAACCTTATAATTCCAAGGTGACGAAATATGCTGCCAGTATTTTACTGTTAATTCTCAGGACAACATTTATTACACTGTAATTCTCTATACAGCAAAAACAGTGTGCAATTATTAACCCTAAATATATTGTCATATCACACCAAAATGTTTACAGTGCAGTTAGTATATCCAATCTACATTGTTTGTTTGTTTGTTTGGTTGGTTTCAAGACTGGAAAAAAGAATGAAAATTAATAAAAATCCTTCATATATGAAACTGCTGGATCAGTATCTGCATTTGTCCAGGTGACAGTCTTGTTCAGGATGTGTTGTTTTGATTCACTTGTTTGGAGCTTGTTGAGTTTCCACTGTTAAATACTGTACAATAAAGAGAAAGATAAATACACTAAAATCTGCTTTAATAGAAGATAATAAATGACAGCATTGACTCAATAATTTACTATAGTTCCTTCAGTTTACAGTGTGGATCCTCCAGTAGAGCAGAGAGCAGCTTCAATCCTGAGTCTTCTGGTTTATTATATCTCAGATCTTGTTCTCTCAGGTGTGAGGAGTTTGATCTCGGAGCTGAAATCAGAGCAGCACAGCCTTCCTCTCCAATACTGCAGTAACACAGCCTGCAGAGAGTGAAGAACATGAATGATCTCAGAGATTGTGTTTAATCTTTAGGGTGAGAGTTTGTTTGTGTGTGTTTGTATGAGCACTACTTTTTCTATACACCAGGATCAGCGCGATAGAGATTTTAACTTGCCAGCAGCTAAAGCATTAATTTAAATGCACTCGACCCACATAGCCGCTTTTCCACTATCGGGCCGAACCGTTCTCTTTGCTTAACTGTTCCATTCCGTACCGATCCGGGCCAGTCAGCACGGATATGGTTTCATTTTCCACTGTTGTGCTGATAAAACGGTACTCTTTAGAATGTAAACACAAACGCGCCAGTCATTGCCTTGGTAACGCAATTGTAATATAAACAGCGATATGGACGATGATCAGATGTTTCTGTTTTTGGGACTACTTCGTTAACTAGCAGAAAAAATGGACACAACTCTTGGTGCAAAAAAAATAAAATAAACAGAAAGCAATGACAGGTATAAAGTTTTCCAAAAAAATGCTCAGGGAATATGTATGCCAATGGAGATTGACACAGAAGGTAAAACCTTTCTAAAAAATACCACATTTATTGACAGTATTAATCACTTACCCCCATGTTGTTCTAAACCTGTAAAAGCTTTGTTCGTCTTCAGAACACAATTTAAGATATTTTGGATGAGAACCAGGAGTCCCATTGACTGCCATAAAAAATGTCAAGGCCCAGAAAAGTATGAAAGACATTATCAAAATAGTGCATCTGCCATCAGTGGTTCAACCATAATTTTACGAATCTACGAGAATACTTTTTGTACGCAAAGAAAACAAAAATAATGACTTTATTCAACAACTTGTCTCCTCTGTGTCACCGTAGCGCCATTTTGGAGAGTGTCTGGTGGACGCAAACAGCGTATGCTGTTTTGTGTCAGCTGCGTTATGAGGATACGCTGTTTTCATTCTAATCTAAATGTAAATAACCATAGAAAACGTACCCGTGTGATGTGTCTGACACAGACGCTGTTTGTGTCCAGCGGATTCTCTCTACTGACGTACAAAGAAAGGCAAATTAGGCAAAACATTCTGGGGAACAAAAATTGTTGTCTGGGGTGTCTTGCTCAATCCCACCCAAAACCCAAATGCAGATTTGAAATGCAATTCCACTGAAATACATTTAAAGAAAATAGTACTCACAGAGCACAAGAGGAAGTTGACTGAGCTTCATACTGACTGAATGATGACAGACGGTTAAAGATACAGACTGTGTTAAAGACTCAAGACTTCCTGAAACCTGCAGTCAGATCTTTAGAAACATCATGACGGATTAAAGACATACAAATGTACCTCATGTGTTACAGAAGATCTTTTGATAATGTTGATAATCCTGTAACATGTTTTCACAAAATGACACACTGACTATCATGCAAGCTTTCTACAGAAATATTGTCATGACCCATTCAGTATTAAATTGATCGGGATTTATTTGCTATTATGAAAAGTTGTATTCTGTTGTTTTCATTGAACAAGGGAAATTGACCTATAATTTTATGCATCCTTGTTGTAATGGTGGTATTAGCTGTATTTATAATAAAGTATTTACATGATAATAAAGCGAACAACTGCTGTTGTTACGAATCTGGTCGGTGACCTGCGGTCCGCTCACCACCAGATGTCGCTCTCACCTTACCCACACACTCTGACTGTTGTACCACACCCCGGACTACATCTCCCGTCATGCATCACGCTGATTGCGTCAACACGTGACCAATCAGTGGCACTATAAAAGCCCCGGTCTTTCCCCATGCAAGTCACGGATTGTTGTTGTGTTTCTATGAGCGTTCCCTAGTTTCCTTGTTCCTAGTTCCCTGTGTTTAGTTCCCTCGCCTGGCTCCCCCGTTTTCGACTGTTCGCCGCCTGCCTTCTGGACTCTTGCTCGTGTTATTGGATTATTCTCTACGTCTTGCCTGTGATATACCTGTTTGCCTCTGTTTGACCCTGCCTGTACGACCATGTATCTGTCTCGTCCCTTTAATAAAAGCTTGCAAGTGGATCCGCTCGCCTCTCGCCTCTCACTCCACGTTACAGAACAATCCGTCACAACAGGATCCAGCAGCTTTCACCCCGGACATTCGTTCGACATGGATACTGACAGAATTCTTTCCAGGATCAAACAAGGACCACGCACACTTGAACAGTATACCCGTGAGTTTCTGGCCATCGCCAATTATTCCACCCTCCCGGACTGTACAATCATAGAAATCTTTTGTGATGGCGTAAACCAGCCTTTAAGGGCGAGGCTAAGACGCGAGGGTCTGCGTTCATCACTCGCGGAATTTATGGACTTTGCTCTGTTGTGTGTGGGCTCTCCGTTTACCGTGGGTGTCGCGGAGGAGGAGTGCAATGCCACGGAACCACTGGCCGCCTGGCTCGCTCGTGAAATGGCGGCCGTGTCGGAGCGCGCTCGAGCAATGGCGATGGCTGTGGATAGCGCTGCTCTAATGACTGTATGGGCAGTTAAAATGGCGCTCCTTCATGTCGCGGCTGCTACCCCAGGGTCAAGTCAAGCTCCAGGGTCAAGTCAAGCTTCCAAGTCCGGTCAAGCTTCCAAGTCCGGTTAAGCAACAGAGTTAAGTCAAGCAACAGAGTCAAGTCAAGCCAAAGCTGCTGTTCTCCATGAGTCAAGCCAAGACACAGCTGTTCCCCATGAATCAAGCCAAGATACCGCTGTTGTTCTCCATGAGTCAAGCCAAGACACAGCTGTCGTTCTCCATGAGTCAAGCCAGTACATAGCTGTGCCCCACGAGTCAAGCCAAGTCACAGCTGTGCCCCACGAGTCAAGCCAAGTCACAGCTGTTCCCCACGAGTCAAGTCATGTTACAGCTGTCGTTCCTGAGTCAAGCCATGTTGTTCCTGAGTCCAGTCACGTTACAGCTGATTTCCATGAACCAGGCCAAGTTACTGCTGATCTTCACAAGCCAAGTGAAGTCAGGGCCGCCTCTCCTAAGTCGAGCAAAGTCACAGCCGTGGTTCCTGAGTCAAGCAAAGTCACAGCCATGGTTCCTGAGTCAAGCAAACTCACAGCCAGTCTCTACAAATCAGGTCAAGTCATTGCTGATCTCCATGAACCAGGTCAAGTCACTGTTGATCTTCATAGGCCAAGTCAAATCACCACTGGACTCCACGTGTTAGGTCAAGTCACAGCAGCACTTATTGAGCCAAGTCAAGTTACTGCTGTTGTTTCTGAGTCAAGTCAATTCCCGACTGGTCACCCAGAGCCAAGCCACATCCAGTCCGATGGCCCAGAGCCAAGTCACGTCCCGCCTGACGGCCCAGAGCCAAGTCACGTCCCGCCTGACGGCCCAGAGCCAAGTCACGTCCCGCCTGGCGGCCCAGAGCCAAGTCACGTCCCGCCTGGCGGCCCAGAGTCAAGTCCCGTCCGACGGCCCAGAGTCAAGTCACGTCTCGTCTGACCGCCCAGAGTCAAGTCACGTCTCGTCTGACCGCCCAGAGTCAAGTCACGTCTCGTCTGAGCGCCCAGAGTCAAGTCACGTCTCGTCTGACCGCCCAGAGCCTTGTCACCTCATGTCTGTCAGTGTGATGGCGATCACCATTCTTAGTATGTGGGCCGCACACTACACTCCAAAGGTCACGTCTGTTCACAAGTCCGCCCCGGAGGTTACGTCTGTTCACAAGTCCGCCCCGGAGGTCACGTCTGTTCACAAGTCTGCTCCAGTGCTCCCGCCTGGCCTGCCTTCTGGACTCTCGCTCGTGTTATTGGATTATTCTCTACGTCTTGCCTGTGATATACCTGTTTGCCTCTGTTTGACCCTGCCTGTATGACCATGTATCTGTCTCGTCCCTTTAATAAAAGCTTACAAGTGGATCCGCTCACCTCTCGCCTCTCACTCCACGTTACAGCTGTTCCTCCCTCACTAATTAGTGCAGTGGAGCTGAAAGTGAACAAACCAAACCACAACTATGAGCTCACAATTATCTGTTTCTAGTCTAATAAGCTTCTGTCACTGATATATTTGTACCTCTGATTCCAGTTTATTTTAATTAACCTACCTTATTAATTTGAAAAAAGTTCCCAGAAGTCTGTTTAATTGTCTAAAAATGAACAGTTTACTCTTGGTGTAAAACTAAGCAGTGAAATTTGTGAGGTACTGTAGACTCTGAACAACAACAACAACAAAAGCACAGCAATGCAAAATACAAAGCACAATATAGCATGACAACAATGCAGATTACATTGGTCACTGTATGTTTCACACTACTGACTGAGTAGTGACACAGTTGGTAAAAACTGTAGCAAATCTGAAAAAAACAACCATTATTTAATTTTTTCTCATAAATATTTCTAGAAAGATATAGCCTACATCAGACATGCATCAATATTTAACTGAGGGAATGATGTGAAAGGGGAAGTACAAGAGAAATAATAAAGAGCTTGCATACTTATTACTGGGAATCTGTACCTGATGATGCCGTGATGTCAGATAAAACACATGCGTGTGAAGAGAAGCTCATACCAGTGTTTTTCATATTTTGTTTTGTTACTGCAGAATGAGAATTGTTAGTAAAACTAAACACATAAGAATTTTCATTAGTTGAGACGTGTCAATATCACTGATGCTCATATTTGGTTAAAGTTTTTGTTTGTTTGTTTTGTTTTTATAAATGTTTATTTTTACTACCAAAAAAGTATAATTCTACCCTTTAACTCTATACTGAAATATCCCAGACAGCCAGACAATGAAAATATAAATATAAAAATTATTTGTGTTTGCGACGCTGTGAGCACGGAGACTGTAGTGTACACCATAAATTTGAAAATGTTTAGCTTAAATGTTTAATATGAATAAACAGTGATCATAAACGGCTGCTGAGATAGTGTTCTCAAGTGAAATGAGTTGGGGCTTGGACCTGGAAACAGCGTTCATTTGATGTATCATGTCACCATTTAACAAGCCCATTTAGTAGTGTTCACAAACCATTAATGCCTCCAAAACCAGTTCTGACCATGTGAACACCAGTATGCAACATTTTCCAGTCAGAACCACAGGATGAGCAAAAAAAAAAAAATCACATGTGAATTAACTGTGGATTAAAAAATAAATAAATAAATAAATAAATAAATGCAAGCTCAAGAATTGTTTAAAATTTGATGTTTTTCTTTTTAACGGCATAGTAACTGTAATAATTTCTGTAGATTACAGTAGCATTTTGTTCCAAAGTACTAAAAATAGCTGACATGTAAAATCTGATCCACTGCAGTAAGAGGTCATGTGTAATGCCACGCCAGCAGAGGGAACCCTCACCCACGGACTGACTGTTACCGCTCCCTCTGCTGCTTCTATGGTTACTTCCTGTTTGGCAGCCATATAAGGAGGAAGTATTGTTTTGCCTGTGTGGACTCTACCAATCGTTTTCCTTGTTTCATTACCTTCTTTGTTATTGCCATGGTTATTGTTTTGTTCCATTGCCATGTTTATTTGTTACTTTTGGACTGCTCTCTTGGATGTTGACCTTTTGCATGTTTTATTGGTTTACACTTTTGTCTTCCCCTGGAGTTACTGTTTGTTGGAGATCGACCCTGTCTCTCTTGACTACAATCTGTATAATAAAGCTTGCGCTTGGATCTATTCACGCTTCCTGCGAGTCCTGTTACATCATTCATTTTATTTTGCTGTGCAAGAATGTTTACCAAAGCATCAGCTCCAGAGTATTTTAAAAGGCAATGTTTCTTTATTTAAAATAAAAAAGCAAACATTAACAGTTCAAAAGAAGAAAAACCTACAAAGCATCTGCTAAAAAGCAGTGATACCATCAGAAGACTTACATTAAGGAATTAGGAATATACATACTTATAAATTACAGTGTGGATTCATGTAATTATAATTTGTGACGCAAACACACATCACGTAGTGCTGATTTACTGGGCCTTATATTAGGACTGAACTGCTTTATGATAGGGGTGTGTAGTATGTACCATTTCTATGCTAATGTCACTCAGCTCTTCTTTTAATTTCAACCAATTGATCCCACAGTAGCTACACCAATCTCAGACTGCCTGACGGACATTTCGGCATGGATGAAAACTAACATCTACAACTCAGTGTAGTGAATTTCCAGCCTCTCCAACAACACAGAACAACTTCACCATCCAGCTAAAATCAATAATCATCCCAGCTAGAAACTTGAGTTAATCTTTGATGACCTGCCGACCTTCAAAGACCACAATGCAAAGACAGCACTGTCAAACAGGTTTGCACTGAACAACATCAGGAAGATCAGGCTCTTCCACTGAACATCCAGGCTCTTGTCATCTTGTCAATGCTCTTCTGGCTGAACTTGCAGCATGTGCAGTCAAATCTCTTTGAAATATCCAGAATGCATCAGCACAACTGGACTTTCATGAGTCCAAGAGAGTCGACGTTACCCCTCTCTTTGTGGAACAGTCTTCACTGGCTATCGGTTGCTGTCCATATTATGTTTTAAGACACTTATGTTTAGGTACAGATCAAAAGCACTTGCTTATTGTATTCCTCATTTGTAAGTCACTCTGGATAAAAGCATCTACTACTGTACATGAATAAATGTAAATCTTCCTTACATGTTTTCTTGTTGAATATCCTGTTTCACTCAGAAGTCAAAAGGGTTGCGACACTGGTTCATGTTGACTTTAACAAAAGGAGCCACTTGCAAAATGTGACTTTTACAGTAAGTAAACATGTTCAGTTTGAACTTGTGACTGAGATACTGAGAGATTCCAAGATGAAGATGAAGATGAAGTTTTCTCATTATCACAACAGATTAAAAACAGATTGAAGTTTCTTGCTCTTCAACAGGTGCAACTGTTAAATACACACAAAACAATCAAGCATTTACTTGAACAGATATGCATGTTTTTTTTCTCTCTATTTTTGTTTTTATGAACTACCATCATCTTTTTACTATATTTAAACAAATTTGACTAGAAAAGACAAAAAAAAAAAAAAAAAAATCATGTGTCTTGTCAGTGAGGAAAGATGTGTATTTGTAGAGTAAAAGATAAACAGGAGGAGCGAAATAGATTCAGTTTAACTGATTTGTATTACAGCAATTTTCACAACACATGCTGTTTCAAAGCAGCTTTAGTAAACACCTTACAAACCCAAACGATGACAAGCTGCACAGTATTAATAATAATTATGACCAGTTTTGTTTAACTGAATATAATATAATAAATCAGACAGACATTTACCTCTCATCCTGCAGCATTTGAAAATCAGCACGACTGTCACTAACAAATATGGAGAAACTGCCAGTACAGAACTGAGTATGTGGAGAACAGAGATCTGAGATTCTGAATGAAACACTGAAGAAGAAACACACAAGCACTTTATCAAGCACCATATCTGAACAAGGACATAAGAAGAAATAAATCAGCTCACAGTTTCATTGACTCTCACCTGTGACTGAGATCCAGCTTTTGGGTGACTCTCCATCTGAGTGTTTGCAATAGTAGAAACCCTCATGTGACTTTGAGACAGTAGAGATGATCATCTCTGTAGTTTGACTCTGGATGAGTGATCCATCTTTATAGAAATCAGCTCTGAGGTTTGGTGTGGTTGTATGTTGATATAAACAGCGTAGAGTCAGAGTATCTCCTTCAGTCACAGGATGAACAGGACTCTCCAGAATCACATCAGCTACAGAAACAGAGCAAACATCAACTGACAAATAGTAAGAAAATATGACAACAACAACAACAACAATAATAAAGGAATTTAAGTAATAATAATTAATAATGAACTGAGAATCACAATAACTTTTACATGACAAATTTTTTTTTTACATGCTCAAAGTTTGAGCAATGCTTTAATAGTCAAAGGTTTAAGAAACTACTGTAGCAGATTAATTTTAATTTAGGAATACGATTGCGTGTGAGACTGAGATCACAATCCCAATATTTATATCTGAAAGATAAAATGAGGGCGCTTTGTGAAACGAATAAATACAGAAATACAGACTCACAGTGTACAGTGATATTAACAGCATGATATTTCTCTCCAGATTCAGACTCACACCAGTACACTCCAGTGTCCCATATCATGGTGGAGTTGATTGTACATGTAGACCCTGTTTGTGATTCCCACACTGATGAACAATCTTCCAGCCCCCATCTGTCCGTATATCTGCTTACTCTCCATCCAGTAGAGTTATTCTGGTCCTCACAGCTCAGAGAGACAGAGACAGATGTGAAGTGTTCAGTTCTGTTGGGACTGATGATCAGAGAGACTGGAGGAGAAACACCTGAGAAGAAAATTACAGCTACAATTTGAAAATCAAGTCAAGGCAGTTTTATTAATTTAACACTTTAAAACTTAAAATTGTTTCAAAGCAGCTTTTCAGAAAAATATCACAACTCTAATATCTGACAATCCACAAGTCATCCTGAGTATTTCAACTTAAACAGAACTACACCTTAATATATTTTGACTGTAACAACCAAACAATCCTCCTTAAGATGTTACAATTAGAGAGGAAAAAAATGGAAGAAAATCGGGGGTCAGTTCTTTCTTGCCAATATAGTGTGAACATAGTAGTATTTATAGTTAGCTGAGTTTGTTTTAATTTACTAAGATATTATTAGTAGGCAGATATCAACTTTATTAGGTGTTTTAAAATTATAAAATTTTGCTGATTTGCACATTGATGGAGTGTCCTGTGTTGTTGGTAAAGTGCCTCCTACGATCAAGGTGTGGTCAATGACATAAAAATTAAAAATAAATTTCATAATGAAAACACTGTTTATTAAATAGGTCAGATTATACATTTTTATTACACCTATTTGATTATTTTCCCTCATGTCCACTTATGTAAGTAATTTTAGTATATTTTAGTTTTTTGGGGTAGCAGAATTTCAGTGTTTTTACTCACTATTTTAACAAATGTGAAGGACATCTAAAGGTTCATTTGCAGGATGTAATGCTTCTGTAACCTTATACCAGTGGCCTGTATGAATATACACAATAAATAATATTTAAACACAATAATGACACAGTAAGTCATATTTTTATGAGTTTTTTTATTATAAAATATATGCTCAGATTATATTTACAGAACCTAAATTAAAACATCACTTGAACTTTAAACACTTGCATGAAAAATCATCACTTGTATCAGAGTCCATCTCAAAGTCACTGTTCCCATTTTTGGAAGCACCAGTGATATCATACACATATTATGAGACTGTCTTTACTGGCTGATGGCATTCTGAAATAGAAAAAAAAACAAAAATTATCTTCTATGCTAAATCATTTCAGTGCAAATCAATCCCAGTCAAACTTACACATTGTAAAGAATCACCCATTTCATAGAATTCACACATTACTGTCTGATAACTTATTTTGCACTGACTTATCATGCTAATAGCACTGATACTCTCAAATTGCAGAACATTATCACCTGTCCATCACCCAGCAGGCAGATATTTGGGCAAACAAGCAAAGCCCAGAAAACAACAACAGGACAAGCTAAGAATATTTTATAAAATATAAGATACAGATAGTTTCAAATATTGCTACCCAAATTCTTTAACATTCTTGATGAAACAATTTATTAAGACATTTAAAACTTGTAAATGATCAAAAACAGTATATTTCAACTAGTGTTTTTTTTTTTTTTTCAGATGGAAGAGGTGAGAAGCACAATTCATCCATGTAATGTGTAAGGTGCACAGACAAATGTTGCAAAATGACAACACTGACATAACAAGCTCAAAATCTAAAATGATCAAAGCATTTTACAAAACCCTAATATCTCAATTTGATCTGGAAATATTACTAATCACAGAAAAAAAATATATATATTTTTTGGCATTTTACTTACTTGAATGTTGATTTATCCAGTCCAGAAAAACAAGATGTTGTGCTTCAAGGGAAGTTCGTAGGTTGTGCAACTTCATGTCCAAGTAAATACACCTGACAGCAAAAACATCTTTCTCCATTGACACAATTAAAAAGTAGCTGTATATTATGACAAGATAAAATTTCAAAACACTTTGAGCTCTAAAAACATCAAGGAAAATTTGAGTGTTTCACTCAATCTGTGGTTCAGTTTGAACTCACCAGTGACCCATATTAAATGTGTTTTGCTGTACTGTGTGTTATAGGCTGGTTTTCCTCTCTCTGCTCTGCACACATAAACTCCTGTGTGATTTAGAGCAGCAGAACTGACAGTGTAGTTTCCTCCAGCTCCTCTGCTGCTGTCTGAGAGCAGATTATGATGATATCTGTTGTCTGTAAAATGTGAAAATATGCAGTTACCTCAAGAAATGAACAGATATTTTACATGAGTCTCATAAATGATATTACTACATGAAGCACATTATATTTTACCTGATGAGACAGTCTCAGTGAACCAGCTGAATGTCCAGCCTGTAGAGGAGCCGTTAACTTCACAGATCAGAGTCACTGAATCTCCTTCAGTCAACCACGTCTGTGGAGAAACACTTAAAACTGCTCTGGGAACTGAAGTTGAGAAATCACTCATTAATAACATGTTAAACTTGTGTGTGAATGAGAAGAGTTGACCAAACTCACCTGATACTCTCAGTGTAACTTCATCACTGTGTTGTGATCTGTGTGATCCTTCTGTCTCTTCTCCATAACAGGAGTATTTACCAGTGTCAGACTCAGTAACAGGACTGAATGTGTGTTCCTGTAATTCACTGAAAACATTGACTGAACCTTCTTTATACCAGCTGTAGCGCCATCTAGTGACTCCTTCATCATATATGTCACATCTGAGAGTGACTGTCTCTCCTCTGAATACATGTTGAGCAGGTTTGATGGTCACTTTGGCTTTTGGATTTTCTGTACAATGACAATTCAGAATGAAAATAATGTGCTGCTTTTACTGTTTGAAATCTTGACTGTAAAACACACATGCTAAATCAGATGAGATTGAAGTGTTGTTCTCTATAGCTGCTAAAGTCTTTTATAAAAGATCTGTCAATATATAATCATTGGGAATTTGGAAACGTTGTGAACGTTTCATAACAGAAGATCTTGTCTCTCACTGCACTGATTTTGATTTCACAGAGAATGTAAGAAATATCTTCTGTTTTTGTTAGACTTATGTTTTTTTCTGTTTCTTGTCAAACCTCAAAATTTGCATGAATCACATTAATAATTCATCTTGTTAAAAGGGTTAATTAATTTCTTAACCCTCAGTAACAGTTCCTGTAGACACTAAATTATCATTAAATTATCAAACTGACTCACCTTCAGTATGTTGAGAGCAGATGTTTGAAATCAGCACTAAAAACACAAAGAGAAAAAAATACAGTTTGAACTTTAAGCTGATAATTATATAGATTAACAAATAAAAAGATATTGTGTGGTGGACTGTATATGTGACATACATCTAGAAACACTAAAACACTCAATGATTTACATAATATAATAGCAATTCCACTGAAATACATTTAGAGAAAATACTCACAGAGCACAAGAGGAAGTTGACTGAGCTTCATACTGACTGATTGATGACAGACGGTTAAAGACACAGACTGTGTTAAAGACTCAACACTTCCTGAAACCTGCAGTCAGATCTTTAGAAACATCACGACAGATTAAACACATGTAAATGTACCTCATGTGTTACATAAGATCTTTTGATAATGTTTTGAAGCATGTTTTCACAAAATGTCACACTGACTAACATCCAAGCTTTCTGCAGAAATGTTGTCATGACCCATCCAGTATTAAATAGAACAGTATTTATTTGCTATTATCAAATGTTGTATTCTGTTGTGTTCAATGAACAAAGGAAAGCTAAACAATATTTTGATGTCTCTTTATTGTAATGGTGATATTATCTGTATTTATAATAATGCATTTACATGGAAAATGAACAATTGTTGCTCCTCCCTCACTGGTCAGTGCAGTGGAGCTGAAATAGAAGAAACCAAACCACAACTATGAGCTCATGATTATCTATTTTTATTCCGTCAGGCCTGTTGGAGTCTGACACTGATGTATTTGTTCCTGTGAACAGTTTAATATTCATACACCAAGGCAAGGAACGGGAATTGAAACAAATTTATTGATTATGATTCCAGTTTATCTATTTGAAAAATTCTTACTTTCAGCTCCAAGAAGTCTCTTTAATTGTGTACAAAGTAATTGAGTCTTTTATTGCCATTTTATGCAGTTGTTGTCAGTTTATACATGGTGTAAAACTAAGCAGTGACATTTGTGAAGTACTGTAGACTCTGAACAACAACAACAAAAGCACAGCAATATAAAAAATATGAAAGTACACTTTTTAATCAGTTTAACTCGTCCTTGCTGAATAAAAGCATTAATTTCTCTCAAAAAGAAAAAAAAAAAAAAAAAACAACACTAACCCCAAACTCTTGAAGAGTAGTGTATATTGTCATAAAAAAAACTATTTTGATAAATATTTTAATAATTAAGTTATTTATTTTAATAAATAAACACACCTGTCTGTAATTATTAAGTGCTCCTTCAGATCCTAATTAGTTGGTTCAGGTGTGTTCGATCAGGGTTGGAGCTGAACTCTGCAGGAAGGTAGATCTCCAGGAGCAGGATTGAGCACCCCTGCTGTAAATGATTTTTGTTGTTTTCACAGTAAAATTACTGTATTCTCAAATTTGCTATTATACAATCTGCATACAGTATTGAAAGTATGGGATGTCCAGAAAAATCAAATATCTAAATTGATACATAATCGATATTTGTGATCAGTTTTTAATTAGAAATACAGCCTAAATTTAATGATCACTTGAAATTGGAGTCGGATTAAACACAGAGGTAAAACTAAAATTGTAACTAAATCCTGATTAAATTAAATTTGCAGAAGTGCAAGTAAAAGACATACACACATTAAACCTTCACCCACACCACTGGATTCTGTCATTGGGCTCATTGGGTGGACCTTACAAAACTTACTATAATACTTTAATTATGCCTTAGTTTAATTGTTTTTTATGCATTTTTGTTCACTGCAGCAGAATTTCTTGCAGATCAAGGGGGTTGATTAATTTTGATTGTAACTGCATGTACAATTTTATAAAAGTGCCTAAGCTTTGGTGAAGTAACTCCGTCTGTAAAAATGTTAATGTAGTTGTTGTATGTAGTTGTTATTTTGGAGAAAGCTCAAAACATCAAGATGTAGAGTTACTGTGTCTAGATTTTTGACACTAGATTAACACCAGGAGCTGAGTCAAGCACAGGTACAGTTACATCTTTATATATTTTGCGTTTTACATGAATCTAAAAGTCTAAATAATGGTTTCTTTTTGTCTTTCAGTATACAGAAGTGGATTTTTCTGAAGTGTGTGAAGAGTTTGGACAAAGTCATGTCAACTTTTCCACAGATTAACTAAATATAAACACAAAACAGAGGGATGAAGGTTGTGTTTTCTTACATATTTTAGTCTTTTACATCATGCTAATTCCTACTAGCATCTTGTATAATAGAAATGTGTATATATACAACAAAGAATGAGGATAATGTGTTTAAAAAAAAAAAAAAAAAAAAAAAAAAATAAAACACCTCTTACATAAAGATCTTTTCTCATGAGAAAACTCCTCCACTGAATTGGTCAATTGACAAACAGGAAATCACACCTCCAAGTGTTTGTTGTCCCTTTTTAGAGCTGTGGGTCATTGTAGCAGGTGTGGTTTTAACATTATGTTGCACATTGAGTGAAAGGTGCTCAACCTTCATAACTATGCAGATGATTATTTAATATGTTTTAAGTATTAATTAGAGAACAAAAGACTCATGAACATAATTCTTCATAAGATTGTATTTTGTACATTAACACCATATAAACTCTTAATATGTTTCACACTGTGTATATGAAATTGTGTGGCCTGACTTTCAGTATGAAGCTGGGATCAGTTTTGTTATGTGTTTATAGTCTCAGTAATTCAGGAGTTAAACAGGCAGACCTAGTGGAGAATGAGACATTATACAGAGTATTATAGTTTGGATATCAAGTATAAATATTTTATTGCAGATTTCAAAACATCACAAGCATTTTAATTGGACAAGCATTTCAAGACAGATACACCACCCTGACATTTTGACCACAAAAATATCAAAATTATGTCCAGACCAAACACAACATAAGATCACAGTGCAACTAGATAAAATTTGATAACAAGCTTTGGCTTGATAACGCCTTGTCTGAATCGTTAAAGTTTTGAAGGTTTAAAGTCAGACCCAGAAAAACCATGTTAGACTACTTCAGACCCCAACAGAGTTCATTAGTCTGCCAAAAAAAACGCAAAATCCTCACTAAGAATCCTCTGTTGGTTGCTGGCATTTTGTAGGTTTTGCTAGCTTGCTTTAACATGTTTGTAGAATGTTTTACCACACTGTTTGCATGCTGTTAACATGTTTTAGTACATTGTTACCATGGTTTAGCAAGTGGTTAACATGTTATTAGATTTAACATGATTTATCAATCATGTTGCTAATCTTTTAACTTTTTGTTAGTATGTTGTTATCTTGATTTAACATATAGCTAACATGTTTTAGCATGTTGTAAGCATGTTTTAGCACACTGCTATTATGTTTCCACAAGTTGCTAGCATTAAAGATAGATAGATAGATAGATAGATAGATAGATAGATAGATAGATAGATAGGCCAGGGTAGGACTTATTACAGTCAAAATCAGAGATGATTTAACTATAATCAAAACATATTTTGGGAAACAAAAGCTAAGCGTAAATAAGGCCCACCTGTGCACCCAAAAATGAAAATTTAGTCAGCCTTAAAGTCAATCAATATGGACTTTTTCACTGGATGAAGTGTTATTGAGTCATATTTTGGCCAGAAGTGTCAGTCTGAAGTTAAAACTGTCTTAATGATGGATGTGCTTCTTAGAAACTCACAGCTTTTTGCTTCACAATATCTTAACTGATGGACTGGAGTGGTGTGAATTACAAGCATTTGTCAAACTCCAAGCTGTGTGGTGTGACCACCATCAAGCATAAGAAGAAAAAGAAGAAGAAAAAAACTGCAAAGGTTTGCTCAGCTTGATCAACATGATGTCATTGCCAGTGGTTGAATAGTTAAACTGTGGGTGCAGATGACACACTCAGACAGGATGGACTGCTCGCTGCTCTCATCCTCTGCTGTGTTGTGTTTACCCAGAAGAATCTCTATGTGGCTAACAGAGAGATAGTGTTAAAAAGATAAAGTTCATTATTTACTCACAAACCTGAATGTTATTTTCCCTTGTGTGAGGAACTTATCTGCAATACTAGTAGAACCAGCAGAAACGACTTTCATTGTACTTTCAAACAATCCCTGTGTATTGCATTAGTCTAATGTCCTTGCATAATTCAGCCTGAGGGCAGCGCTCTAATATTGATTGACAGGCTGTACATCAGGGGTCACCACACTCGGTCCTGGAGGGCCTGTGTCCTACAGAGTTTAGTTCAAACCTTAAACAAACACACCTGAACCAGCTAATCAAGGTGTTAATAGGTATACTTAAAACTGTGTTGAGGCAAATTGAAGCTAAACTCTGCAGGACACCGGCCCTCCAGGACCAAGTTTGGTGACCCCTGCTCTACATCTACGCATAGGTGGTTAGCTTAGAATGCACACCTTTATGTTTATCATGTTTCAGTAATGATTTAGGATGTTACAAGCTGTGAAAAACACATCAGTTCCTAGGGAATATATCGGATCTCATGTGTTAAAGGGAAACTCGAATATTAAGACTTGTATGGCTTAAAATAATGTAAACGATGTTTCTTACGCAAATATGTAGTAGGAAACCCATGAAACATTTATGTTATTTTAAAAAATCCACATTTTGGACTATGGGGGATCCCATTATTTTGATGTTGTGAAATGGTTGCACTCGTTGAGTTACTGCCACGGCCTGTTGCTATTTTTACCGTTATACAACTCAGAGTACACAATTTGGGAATTTTATTTTCAGTCGAAGGGCAACAAGAGAAGCGATGTAAATCTTTACTGCTTTCCTAGCAATAAGATATTGAGAAAAGAATAAGAAGATGTCTGTGGACGAATAAAACATCCTAAAGACCATCATCTTTGTGTCATGAAACAGAACAACAAGATCCAATTGCGAGTGCAAAAATGTTTATTAGACAACTCCAGCAACAATAACAGCAGAAGACTGAAGAGGTGAGAAGTGCAGATATATCAGCCGTGCAGGTGCAGAAAATCCAGAACACGCTGGGAGCAATCCAAACGATAGTAGGACTGAAACAGCGCCTATCGTCCCACGTGACTCAAAATCAGGAACAAGGTCTGACGGAAGTAAGACAGGAGAGGACATGAGAACAACGATCTGACAACACACCACAGAAACGCCAGTCAGATATAGGCAGAGCAAATGAGCGACACCTGTGAGCGCTTCTGATTACCTCGTCAGGTGCGGTAACAAGGCAACGCTGACAAGCACAAGGAGTGCAACACAAACACAGACGCAGAAATAAGCACACAGATCCATGAACCGTGACAGTACCCCTCCCCCTAAGAGCGCCTCCTGGCGCTCCCAGAGGAACTTACCTGGCGATTGTAATCATCGATAAGAGAATGATCCAATATGTCCCTTGCAGGTATCCAACTCCTCTCCTCCAGACCGTAACCCTCCCAGTCCACCAAGTACTGGAGTCCGCGTCCCCTCCGCCTAGAGTCCAGAATACGGTTCACCGAATAAACAGGTTCCCCATCTACGAGTCGCGGCGGTGGGGGAACTGGGGTTTGCGGATTAATGGTAGCATGAAAAACAGGCTTTAATTTGGAAACATGAAAGACGGGATGAATCCTCCTGTACGCTGGAGGGAGTTTAAGGCGGACTGCCACCGGACTAATGATCTTGGTGACAGTGAACAGGCCAATGAATTTGGGAGCAAGTTTATTACAAACGGTTCGGAGGGGAATGTTCTTAGATGAAAGCCACACTTTTTGACCGACGACGTAAACGGGAGACTTTGACCGGTGGCAATCAGCCTTGGCCTCCCCACCTGGAGGAGGGTCTGTCTGGCCCTGTTCCAGGTGCGCTGGCACCTCTGGACAAATCCGTGAGCAGAGGGAACCACGACTTCGGACTCCAGACTGGGAAAAATAGGTGGCTGGTACCCTAAACTACACTCAAACGGAGACAGGCCCGTGGCAGACACTGGTAATGAGTTATGTGCGTACTCAACCCATGAGAGCTGCTGGCTCCAAGAGGACGGATTCTGAGAGACCAAACATCGCAACATACGTTCAAGGTCTTGGTTGGCTCTCCCTTTCTGACCACTACTCTGTGGATGAAACCCAGAAGAAAGACTAACAGTCGCCCCCAACAAATGACAAAACTCCCTCCAAAATTTGGAGACAAACTGAGGCCGCCTGTCAGAAACCACGTCCGTCGGGAGGCCATGAATGCGAAAAACATGGTCAATGACAGCAACCGCTGTCTCTCTGGCAGAAGGTAATTTGGGCAGAGCAATAAAATGAGTAGCCTTCGAGAACCGGTCCACCACGGTCAAAACCTCCGTGTTCCCCCTTGAGGGTGGGAGACCTGTGACAAAATCTAGCGAAATATGGGACCAGGGTCTCGAAGGAACTGACAGCGGTTGAAGGAGTCCAGCAGGGGGTCGATTGGAAGTCTTAGAGATGGCACAAACAGAGCAAGCCAAAACAAAACATCGTATGTCATGAGCCAGAGATGGCCAACAAAAACTTTGTTTAATCAAAAACATAGTACGACTCACCCCAGGATGACAAGCCACCTTGGAACAATGACCCCATCAAATGACATCGGACCGTAAAGACTCTGGCACAAACAAATGACCTGGTGGGCATCCGGGCGGAGGCGTTACCACTTGTGAGGCCATGCGGACCTTCGACTCGATCTCCCATGTAACTACAGAAACAAAAACCCTCTGTGGCACAATGAAGTAGAAGGCAGAAGAAGACGGGCGCTCCGAATGGTCAAAAATATGGGACAACGCATCGGGCTTGATGTTTTTGGAGCCCGACCGATAAGAAATGGAAAAATCGAAACGACCGAAAAATAAAGCCCACTGGGCCTGCCTGGAGTTCAATCTTTTGGCAGACTTGATGTACTCAAGATTCTTATGATCAGTCCAAACGACAAAAGGGACCCCCCGAACCCTCTAACCAATGTCGCCATTCCTCCAAGGCAAGCTTGACTGCCAACAGCTCTCTATTACCAGTGTCATAATTACATTCAGCGGGAGACAAACGGTGAGAAAAATATGCGCAAGGATGCATCTTGCCGTCCGAGGAAGAGCGCTGGGACAAGACAGCACCAACTCCCACCTCTGATGCGTCAACCTCCACCACAAACTGCCGGGAAGGATCAGGGGCGATAAGGATGGGAGCTGAAACAAAGCAGCTTCTTAGTTTGGCGAACGCAGCTTCCGCCGCGCTGGACCACCTGAATGGAGTCTTGTTGGAAGTTAAGGCAGTCAAAGGGGCAGCTAGCTGGCTGAAATTGCGAATAAAACGCCGGTAAAAATTGGCAAAGCCCAGAAACCTCTGCAGGGCCTTGCGGGAATCTGGAGTTGGCCAATCTACCACAGCCTGAATCTTGTCCGGATACATGCGCAAGCGCTTGACCGACATGATGTACCCCAAAAAGGGAACAGACTGTGCATGGAAAACGCACTTCTCCACCTTGACATAAAGAACATTCTCTAACAGCCTCTGAAGCACTCGCCTGACGTGCTGAACATGTTCCTGGAGAGAGTGAGAAAATATCAATATGTCATCCAGGTAGACATAAATGAACTGATCTAGCATATCTCTCAGCACGTCGTTAACGAGTGCCTGGAAGACCGCGGGAGCGTTGGAAAGCCCAAAAGGAAGAACGCAATATTCAAAGTGCCCCCTGGGGGTATTAAAAGCGGTCTTCCATTCATCCCCCTCCCTTATGCGAACCAAATGATAAGCGTTGCGGAGGTCCAATTTTGTGAAAAAGGACGTGCCCTGCAGACGTTCAAAGGCTGAAGACATCAACGGCAAAGGATATCTGTTCTTTACTGTGATGTTGTTTAGCCCTCGATAGTCAATACAGGGACGAAGGGACCCATCCTTTTTCACAAAGAAAAACCCCGCCCCCGCTGGTGAAGAAGAAGGGTGGATGATCTTGGCTGCTAGAGAATCAGAAATATATTTCTCCATGGCCTCCCTCTCTGGGGCGGAAAGCGAATAAAGTTTGCTCTTAGGCGGAGACGTACCTGGTAATAAATCTATAGCACAGTCATAGGGACGATGTGGAGGTAGAGAAGCAGCTCGTGACTTACTGAACACAGGTTGAGGTACTCACTGGGCACGTTTGACAGATCCATATGCTCATCCTGAAACACAGAACAAGACACAGAAGGACAGGCAGACACCAAACAAGATGCATGACAACTCTCACTCCAAGAGAGAATGGAGTTCTGACTCCAATTTATGTAAGGGCTATGAAGCAGAAGCCAGAGATGTCCCAAAACTGCATGCGTAACAGGAGAGTCAGTTAAAAGAAAATGGTCTCAGTATGATTACCAGAAGTGATGAGTCTTACAGGGCCTGTAGTATGAGTGATGGAAGGAAGAGATAATCCATTAAGAGCATGTACAGCAATGGGCTGGGAGAGAGCCACCACAGGAAGTTTAAGTCTGTATGCAAGATCAGAGTCTAAAAAATTACCCTCAGCACCAGAGTCAATTAAAGCTTGACAGTCATAAGAGGTAGAGGACCACTGCAACCTGACAGAAAGGAGAGTAGCAGCAAGAGAGGATTTAGCCAATGAGACCCCACCCGTCAGTAACCTCTTACCTACTGACGGGCTCTGGCTTTTACGGGACACTGTGCTGTGATGTGACCAGCCGCTCCGCAATACAGACAGAGACCCCCGTTGCGCCGCCTACGCTTCTCCTCCAGGGAAAGGTGGGACCTGCCCATTTGCATGGGCTCTGGCTCGGAGAAAGAGACGTCAACATCGGAAGAGACGGGAAGGTGATTGGCCGCCGGAGCTCGGCACGCACGCTTATCTCTCTGCTGCAATCTTGTGTCTACCCGGATAGCCAGATCGACTAAGGCATCCAGCGATGTGGGTAACTCCAGTGAATAGATCTCATCTTTAATATAATCAGCCAGTCCATGTAAAAACATGTCCCACTGCGCTTCTAAATTCCAACGGCATTCCGCCGCCAAAGTGCGGAATTCAATAGAGTAGTCTGTAATGCTCTGATTCCCCTGCTGTAACTCCGCCAGAAAACGAGCCGCCTCTCTGCCCGAAGCCGCCCGGTCAAAAATCTTCTTGATCTCCTCCGAGAACAACTGGAGCGAAGTGCAGCACAGAAGCTTTTGCTCCCAAACTGTAGTCCCCCAGAGAGCCGCCCGACCAGAAAGCAGCGTGATGACAAAAACAACCTTCGATTCCTCAGTAGGAAATGACGATGGTCGAAGGGAGATGTACAGAGAGCATTTGGCAAGGAAAGCACAGCACTGCTGAGGCTCACCCGAGTAGAAAGCCGGAGGTGGAAGGCGAGGTTCGCTGAAACGACCGGCCTGATCCGGGACAGAAGACACAGGTGGATTAGAGGCAGTGGGTTGCTGGACGGACTCAGTCTGAAGACGCTGAAGCTGGGTGGTCAGCTCCGAGACCTGAGAGACCAGGGCTTGAACAGCGTGATTGGTGGCTGTTTTTCCTGGCAATCCATACGTGAATTACTGTGAGTCAAATAGTCTCTTAACTCTGATGCACTCGCTGGATCCATAACAGTCAGATCGTTCTGTCATGAAACACAACAACAAGATCCAATTGCGAGTGCAAAAATGTTTATTAGACAACTCCAGCAACAATAACAGCAGAAGACTGAAGAGGTGAGAAGTGCAGATATATCAGCCGTGCAGGTGCAGAAAATCCAGAACACGCTGGGAGCAATCCAAACGATAGTAGGACTGAAACAGCGCCTATCCTCCCACGTGACTCAAACACAACACAAACACAGATGCAGAAATGAGCACACAGATCCATGAACCGTGACACTTTGTTCTCTCCACTTCAGCCCTGATGCCTTTGAGGCTTTTAGTCGACCATAGCTACTGAAAGACCTTACAAGCAGCAGAGACAAGAAATGCTAGATGCCATCCTGGCAGGATGTAAACATGCCGGCACTTGTCATGATGCCGCAGCCACTGAAGGAGTTTCTCAGCACAGATTTCACCCCATATTCCGGGGGTGTTTAGACTCCTTGTGGGGAAAATTGATGGTCTGTTATTTGGTTTAAGCTAATGCTTATATATCGCTACCTGTAAGCTCTTTCAATAGCTGTGGTCATTGTATCAGTATTTATATGTACAATATGTATAAAATTTTAATTGGTATAGCATTGGTATAACATTGTCCGATTCAGTTTATAAAGGATTATAGCATTCAAGTGGATAAATACTTTGCCCATACATAAGAGCCATAACTGCCCTGCCCCCAACACATGCAATTGGTTAACTCATAATGGCTGTGTCAGGCCACTTAAATAGATAGATGTGCTGTAGCTAGTGGTACAGAAAAGGTACTGTAGCTAGTGGTACAGAAAAGGCATGGAGGTTAATTACGAGTCGTAGCAGTACTGGTGAGAACTCGATTTCAGAAATGCCATCCAGGGCTGGGAATGAGGCTCGCATTCATATTCTTTTTAGCAACTGCACACAGTACACTGAATGTATGTTGTCATCATGTGACATTGTTAATCATAGTATAGTACATATTAATGATGGCCTCTTTTAAAACGCTGCTTTATGAAGCTTTTAAACCTTTGCAAATCATTTGTTTAGAAAAAGTGGTTCGGAGTGTGTATCAAACTGACAAAGTCATGTGATTTCAGCAAACAAGGCTTTGTTATGTTATAACTGTTTCAAAATGTTTTAAAATTTCAATGATGGTCTCTGTGGTGATGATCTCTATGAACCCGTGAATAATGAGTTCATTGAGATGCCCAGCGGTGAACCATTGAGCAAGCGTCTATGGTTTTTACCTAATCTCGAATCAGTTTTATTAGTTTGTAGACATTTTTAATGAGACATTTGGGTAAATTAAAGCATGAGTAGTGGATAATAGTCTCTTACTGGCCTGAACAAGCCCTGCAAATAAATAATAATTATAAAAAAAAAAAAAAAAAAACATAATACAGATATATTTAATGGTATTTTATTCTTCTAATTGGATTTATAATATTATACTTTCAAGAAAGCATTTGAATTGGGTTTGTAAAAGCTTTTTTATGCATGTTATAGTTTTTGATGTAGAGTTGTTGCTTTTACAGATTTTTAACCATCAGGCATCGCCAGCATGTGATTTTTCATGCGGTTCAAAACAGTGAATCATTTTGTGACTCATTCATTTTGTGCAGTTGGTTCACTTGATTCAAAGCTTTGAAAATATTTGTTTCTCCCATAGTAAATATACCGTAGTTAGACATTTACTGAATATGCATTGTTTAAACTTAGAAACAGCAATTCTCAATTTTTTTCCTTACAAGAAACCAGATTTTACATCAGTTGCAACAGAACTTATACTGTTCATCGTAGAAAATGAAACAAAAATGTGCTTAAAGTCAAAGGTAATTTATGCTTTTTTGCAATTATTTTATATAGAGAGATATCTGTAATGTGGACGCTGAGGCGGCGTTAGAATCCATATGCAGAAGTTTATTGGAAACAACAGCAAACATACATGTGAAACAAGCAGAGGGTCAATAACCGGGAAAGCAGTCCAAAAACCATAAACGTAATCCGAGCAGCAAGGTGTTAACACAGGCAGTGGGTCAAATACCATGAAGTCAGTCCAATAATGCAAACAATCTGACAGGGGTAATCCGTGAACTCAATAATCCATAAACAAAGCAAGATAACAACAGGTAATCCAAAAGAGTAATGTAAACGCTCTGTAAGGCAGGTTAAACTGGCAATACTTCGCAAAGTCTAAAGCACATGGTCAGTCTTTAAATAATGACAAACAGGAAGTAGCAGTAGAAGCAGCAGAGGGAGCGTGCAAGCAGTCCTAGGGTGAGAGCTCCCTCTGCTGGCTTGGCGTTACAGAATCCCCCCCCCTAGGAGCGACTCCTGGTGCTCAAAACAACAACAGTCCAGGTGGGTGGGGGAACAGAGGCAAAACAGGGGGTGGGACGGAGGGCCAGGTCCATGTAGAGCAGGTGGGCCTGGATCGTGGAGCAGGGACAGACAGTGAAGCACTGGAGGACCTGGACTGTGGAGCTGTGGTAGACAGTGGAACCCTGGAGGATCTGGGCCGTGGAGCTGTGGCAGACAGTGGAACCTTGGAGGACCAGGGCCGTGGAGCTGTGGTAGACAGTGGAACCCTGGAGGACCTGGGCCGTGGAGCTGTGGCAGACAGTGGAACACTGGAGGTCCTGGGCCATGGAGCAATAGCAGACCGTGAAACACTGAAGGGCCTGGGCCGTGGAGCAGTGACAGACAGTGGAACTTTGGAGGACCAGGGCCGTGGAGCAGTAGCAGACCATGAAGTACTGGAGGGCCTGGACGGTGGAGCAATGGCAGAGTAGGGAACCATGGTGGGGCAGGCAGAGTAGGCAGAACAGGAAGCCATGGCACAGCAGGCAGAGCAGGCATAACAGGGAGCCATGGCGAGGCAGGCAAAGCAGGCATAACAGGGAGCCATTGCAGGGCAGGCAGAGCAGGCAGAGCAGGCAGAGCAGACAGAGCAGACAGGAGCAGGGATATCCACAGTGGGACTAATGACATGCTTAGCAGAGCGGTGTGTACATGAATGCTTTCTTTGGTCTTCTTGATTGCGACATGGCAGGCAGAGAGTTCATCGTGGGACGCCGCCCCCATAGGAGGATCTACAGCTTGCGCTGACACCTCTGGGGGCATGGGC